>NC_048597.1:52503538-52741038 GCF_003668045.3 Cricetulus griseus
AATGGAAGGAAAACAGCTGAAATGTTAAATGTAATAATAAAGGGCAAAAAAATTAGAACCAAATAATTGTCCTAACATGACAGCCATGAGAGACAAAGGATCGACCCTCAGAATCTTCAGGGACTGAAGGGGGTCTATTATAACTCATTTTATTTCCATTTTACCCAAAGGATTGAGTAGCAATATGAATGATATTTATCATTAGTGAAAGGAACATAAAGTCCATTGTTGTTAATTAATTGTAATTCTATTCACCTTTTAGAAGCAAAGTATATCTGGATTTCTCACACTTATAAGCTCTATTTACAACAGTCAGCAAAATCTGCTTTTGAATAATCAATACTGCATAATCCAATCAATAACACCCACTGGAGCACAGCTTCTCTTCTACCCTAGCCCCTTTCTTTCTTTTTGAGCAATCTAAACTAGGATGGGAGGGAGAGGGTTACTCCATCTCGCCATCCTTCACAATGATCTCACAGAGCCTCAGCTATAATTGCATCTCAGAACACAGGTGGTTTGAACTATGTAACCCACCTCATATAAATACCGCCATCCGCTTTATGTACATCAAAGCCAATAATAGCTGAAGTTTGAGGCCTAAGCACCAGCCCCTCCTTACCTACATGCCTGACTCAGGAGATATGGTTTGAACTGAAAGGTGAATTACTAGAGAAGGAAGTTTTCAGGGTACCTTCCTTCAGGGTAATTTCTTTTCTTATATATTCACAAATTCTCTCATGGACAGATTTTCTATCAAACACCGTCTTTGACACACATTCTCTGCTATTTGAAATCTTATACAATCTCTCGTAGATTACCATGTAAGTACATATACCTTGCTGTCTCATTTTCATTTTTTCAAGAACTACCCTGAACCATAAATGTATGTGATTCATCACTTAAAGTATACTGCATTGATTTTGTTTTTCCTTATTGCCTCTTTCATAAAAATCATCATCCAATTGAAATTAGATCTTGAAATCATTTTAAAATCATTATGTGACAAACTGATGGAGAATTTTATTATGGACAGATATGGCTAGCACTTTTCCCTAAAACCCATATCATTTTATACACACAATAACACTTTGAGAAACAAAAACAATTATGCATCTTTTCAACACTATAACTATCATGAAAAGAAGATTTAAGATCCAAGAAATATACTTAAAAGACATAATAGGGCTTTTGATGTTGCTGTTTTATCCTTTAAAGTGGTGCTAAGGATTGAAACTCGGGCCTCATGCATGCTAGGGAATGGCTCTACTGAGCTACAGCGTCAGGACTCTAAGGAGGAAATATTTACATAGGCTCATGGATTCAAAGGGAGTAGACCCGTAGATCAACAGCACAGAGTACAGAAGTTGACCTGTACAAATATGGTCAACCGACTTTGTCAAAGGAATGAAGGCGACTCAATGGAGATTGGATACTCTTTAACAACTGATGATGGAACAAGTGACATTCTGATAAGACCAAATTACACATATTATGTGAAATTAGAGCAGATCATAAATCTAATATAAACCCAAAATTATAAAACTTATAGAAAGAACACAGAGAAGAAAATTTGTGTGATCTGAGATTAAGCAAACAGTTCTTAGATATGAGCAAAATCCAGAGTAGAAAAACTTAATTAGATTTCATCAAAATAAACCACTGCCATGAAAGATGCCATTCAGATAATGGAAAGACCATGTATAGGCTAAAATAGAGAACCAATCACACATCTTACAAAGTTTTATTTTGTAAAGTGAATTCTCAGGATTGCAATCACATTTAAAACCAATTGTAAAGTATTTCCAGGCTTACCCATTTGTCACCAGGACTCCAGTTGGAACCAAATCTCTGTTGAGAACTTCCAATGACCATCGATATAAGTTTTGAGATGACTTCTTATTTGTTAAGTCATGTACTAAAATAATACCTAAAATAAACAGGTAAAATGTCAGTATTCATCAGTGCCTCTTACCTTATAATCAACAAGGACAAGCTTAGTAAGTACAAATCTTAGATGGCTTAGAGACCTAGTATTCAAGTATGACTAACAAATTCAGAAAAGTATTTCAAAATGTCCTTTATAAACATTTTCAAGTAACTCACTATAAAGCTTTACCTAATATACTTTTTTTATTTTTTTGATTTTTTGAGACAGGGTTTCCCTGTGTAGTTTTGGAGGCTGTCTTGGAACTAGCTTTTGTAGACCAGGCTGGCTTCGAACTCACAGAGATCAGCCTGCCTCTGCCTCCCAAGTGCTGGGACTAAAGGTGTGAATCACCACTGCCCAGCTACTAATATACTTTAAAGAGTGTTTTCTTTTCCTTTCCGAAAGACTAACAGAATGTCATAAAATATTCAGAATACCTTTTGATACTCTCATCCAGCAGCCCAAGTGCCAACTTCATGCTTGGAACTACTTACAGAAGCACTTCACCAATGAAGAACATTATTTATTAACAGATCATACTCATTCAAAAATTATACTGTCTCTGCACTGATAAAATATACTAAAATAGCACTTTAATTTTTATAACTGCTATTTTTCCTTAAATAAAAATAAAACCAAACAAAACCAGGGTCTTACTACATAGAGGATACTGACTTGGCTAACTGTGTAGCCCAGCCTGGCCTGGAATTCTTCATACTCCTGTTTCTTCCTCTCAGATATGAGATACAGTTATGTGCCACTTTCAGTTGAATGGCTAATCTTCTTAAATTTTTATTTCTATCTATGTGTATGTCTGTCTGTCCGTGCATACACACATGTGTGCAGGTCCTGTGGAGTAGAAGAGAGCAGTGGATTTCCTGGAGCCGAGACAACAGCTGTGAGCTGACAGGTGGGTGCTGGGAATCAAAGCTGGGTCTTCTCCCAGAGAAGTCAGTGTTCTTTACTGCTGAGCCATCTCTCCAACCCCTCAGTTGTTATTCTTTAACAAACAAAATCTTGTACTGTAGATCTTCTGAATCTCATCAACTCAAGAGTTTAATTTTGTTGTTCTTCGAATTCATTGCTAGCTATGTAAGCTTGCTACTTTAGGAGATTTGGTTGGCCCACTGTAGTGACACATGCCTATAATCCTGCACTTGGTAAACTGAGGCAGGAGAACTTGAGTTTGGGGCCAGCCACGACAACACAGCAAGACCCTGCCTTAAAAGGCAAATGCGGGGAGGGGGAAGGAAAATGGAAGACAAGGAGGGAGGGAGAATGAACTGATTTAGGTAAGAGAATAAGAGTTGCCAGCTAGGAAGCCTGGGCAGTCTATGGGACCTCTAACAGTGGAGCCAGTATTTATCCATAGTGCACAAATGGACTTTGGGAGCCCATTCCCTATGGAGGGATACGATTGAAGCCCAGATACATGGAGGAGGGCCTTAGGCCCTCTCCCAAATGATGTGACAGACTTTGACGAACCCCTGTGGAAGGCCTCACTATCCTTGGGGAGTGGGTCAAGGGTGGGTTGGGGGGTCAATGGGGGGCATGGGAAGATGGGAGGGCGAGGGAATTAGGGATTGATATGTAAAATAAGATTGTTTCTAAAAGAAGAGAAAAAAAGGACTAAGAGTCTACAGCCACACCACTGTGAATATGCCCAATGTTATTTCAATTAGAAGAAGAAACAGGCCACTAGAAGAGAGTAAGAAGACACAGTAAAGTATGAATGTGGGCTGCAGAGATGGCTCAGTGGTTAAGAACACAGACTTTTTTCATTTAGGCTGAAGTGTTAGGGCCAACTGATAGAGGAGTCACACTGAGGTCTGATGAGAATTTATTCTAACTTAAGGGGGCTAGAGAGACACTGCATAGGCTTTCTACTGAGATCAGTAAGTAGCCTGGGCCATCAGAGTAGGAAGAAAGAAAGTGTACTTACTTTCAGATACCGTTCATCTGGAATACCTACAGAGGCCGGGGAATTACTAAGGGTGATGGGGCGGGGGTTTAAAGGGAGATGAGATAGAATGAACTGGCATTAAAGGTTGAAAGGGAAGAATGGAACAGGAAGGTTTAAACTTGGGTTGGGGTGGAGAAGCAGGGTTGAGGGAGCAGTTTGGAGAGGGATAAATATCACTAAAGACCTTTTATAAAAGATATATGGAAAACTACTACTGTTGAGCTTCTAAAATGAATATATTATATACATTACACACATACACATAAAAAAATAAAAATGGAGTAACTTTATAGCAAGGCAACAATGCCCCAGCTAGATACCAGAGGCTAACAAGTTAGACTGTGAAATACAAATTTAAATCCAGAGTTTAAGCACATCAGCTTTCTCACAGTTAAGATAAGCCCAGCATGGCACTTCATTTCAGATAATCAATAGTTGTAGACCATTAAAATATGGCAGAAATGGAAAGCACTTACCATTTACAGAGTTGTAGAACACTGCTCTTGTGCTTTTCACACTGCTGGCACTGCCCACAGAGCCTCCAACATCCCATAATTCTATATAGTAGGTCTTCTCTTCTGGGGTTCCTTCTTTGTAGTCATGAACCTAATGGATTAGTAAAAATAATCATTAAAGCCACCAAACAAATTGGTGAGCACCCTTGTTCAGTTTAAAGCAATGCCATTCCTCTCAGCACCCGCCCTCTGATTACCACCCCCTCTTAGCTTCCATGCTTACTCCTGGCTATTCCAACTCTAATCTTTCACCCCTTTGACCCTATATTTGATGCAAACATCTTTGGACAATTCCCTTCTTATTTTCAAAGCTGTAGCTCCTTCCTCACTAAGCACAAGTCCCATGACCCATTTTTCCACTCTATGTCACTTTCTATCTTTCTTAGCCACATTCATCTGACAAAACCCCAATCTTGGCAACAGCCTCTTCTTCCTCTATTCTGTCCCTGAATTCAGCTTTCTGAATGTGCAGCTCAGAAAACTACATCCTAGCAGACTGAGTTCTTTTCTAATTCAATTGTGCCCTTGGAGTCATGCTCCCATCAATTCTGCGGTCTCCTTTCCTTTCCCTGATGATAATTTTTACACTTTCTTTGTGTCTTTTTGAAATTTCCAGTATCTTTTCTCTAGGCTCAAAAAGAGATAATGTGGTTTCCTAGGCTAGAGTAATAATGAAAGAAGAACTTCTTCTACCTGCCCTTTCTCCCTCCTTGAATGTATGCCCACAGGATTACTTTCTGCTTGCTACTACCTTAGGCTGTCTGTGCCCCTAAGGCTAAGTCTGAATCCTCTGTTCAGTAAATCCCATCCCATTTCATCATGCAAAGATGCAGTCACACCATTCTTCCTGCTCTCTAGCATGGCATTTCCTTCTCTGCTGGATAATTCTCAACAACATATAAATATGCCTCATCTTCTTTCAGCTACTGTGTGGTTTCTCTGTTCATTTTCATAGAAAAGGCCTCCAAAAAGTTACCTATTTTCAGCTCTATTTTTCCTCACTTTTTTAAATGTAAAAGTTTTCTTTTCCTTTTTTGAAAATTTAATACACGAGAACTCTATTTACAACATCTCCATCCTTCCCTCTCCTTTTCTCCAGTTACTATTTTGTCTGCCCTCCAACCCCACAACTCCTTTTTCAGATTCACGACTTCAGTTACTATTGAGTGTGTATGCACGGGTAGGTGTGAGTCTAGTTAGCGATTCTGTATGTAGATATGTTTAGGGTTGACCACTTGGGGTTGGCTGTCCTACCAGGGATTCTCCCTTTCTTAACAGCCATTGATTACCTGTAGCTCTTCATCCAGGGGTGGGGACTTTGTGACATTTCCTCCATCCACATTGGAATGTCAACTGGTAGTGTCTTTATGTAGGTCTTGTTTATATTGTTGAGATTTCATGGTGTAGATTATGATGAAAAGATGCTATACTTTTTCATATATATGAATATAATTTTATTGTTTGGGAGGCACATAGCATGATGCATGTGTGGTGGTTAGAGAACAATTTGTATAAGTCAGTTCTCTACTTTTACAGAGTGGGTTCCAGAGATCAAACTCAGGTCATCAGGCTTGGCAGCAAGCTCTTTACATGCTGTGCAATCTTATTGGCCCTCACATTGCCTTTCTCAAATATTTAGTTTTTATGTGCCCAAGTGTTTTGCCTCCATGTATGTGTGTGTACCATGTACATGCCTGGTACCCAGACGTTAAAAGAGGGCATCAGAGCCCCTAAAATCACATTCTCTTTAGAACTTCTCTTTTTATATGGCCTTCACATGATCTATTAAACTATTTCTGATCAAGATTACCAATTACTAGCCGGTCCGTGGTGGTGCACGCTTTTAATCCCAGCACTCAGGAGGCAGAGGCAGGTGGATCTCTGTGAGTTCGAGGCCAGCCTGGTCTACAAAGCTACACATGAAAAACCCTGTCTTGGGGAAAAAAAAAATAAAGATCACCAATTATCTCCACAACTGCTAATGCCAGTGGTCTAGTGAGTTTCCATCTCATTCCACCATTTAGTCACCCCCTGTGCTTTGCAATCTGTTTTCACTTAGTGTCTGTGACATCGCTATCTGTGGGTTCCTCCCATCTCACTGACTGGTCTTTTTCAGGGTCACTTAGGTTCTCCTTACTTCTCTCACTTCTGTTGCTGTAGCGCCCTATTCTATTTCTTCTCTGTCAATTCCTGCTCTTGGGCAATTTCATCTACTCTTAGGATTTTATGTATGCTGATGAATCAAAATTATGTAAATCTTGGGAATTTTAGACTACTACATTAACCAGGCTAGGAATGTCTAATAGCTACTTCAGAGTTAATCTATCAAAAAACAAAAAACAAAAAAAAAACCAAAAACCAAAAAACAAAACAGGATAACCTTGTCTTCTTTTCAAACCTATTCCTCTATCAATTTTTACAGTCTTAGCAAAAGGCAATCTTTTTGTTGAGATATCTTTCCAACAAATTGAGTCAAAACCTTAGGAGTAAATTTGGACTCTTTCCCCACTACACAATTGTTCTGTCAGCAAATTCTGTCCCTTTGATCACCACCTGAACTATCATCATTTAGGGAGATGTCTCTGTCTACTTTGCCTGAACTAATTAACTAATATGGTCTCTTAGCCAGTTTCCCTACTAGAAGCATTCCTCCACCAATTTGTTTTTCACAAAGTAGTTAGAAGGAATAATTTTAAAATCTAAGTGAGATCATCTCAACCTTATGCTTTCTCAGTCACAATAAATTTCAAGGGATTCCTCATGATTTAAAATTTGGATATACAATAATCAGATGCATGATGATTCAAGGGTAGTAGACATCAGACTTGTCAAAGGAACTTAAAATTTAATATATAGAGCCAGGTGGGTTGTACATCTGTAATCTCAGCACTTGAGAGGTAGAGGCTGGAGGATTATGCATTTGAAGTTGCCCTTGGCTATACTGTGGGACTCTGACTCTCCATATCTCAGTATTCTTTCCCTCCCTTCTAAAAAAAGAAAAATATACATGCTAAGGTAGCAGAATCGGGTTCTTTGGGGAGTGAGGCCTAGGCATATAAGTCTCTAAACGATTCTGCTGTAACTCTCTACTGGAGAACTGCTGATTTTACAGATTTGAACTATTCTGCTATTAGGCTTACAGCTTTGCCGTGAATCAGCCCTGGTATCACCGAGCCTCTGATGAAAGAGATGCATCTGCAAAGCACCTACTGGCTTTAAAATAATGATGACAAAAAAGGCAACTTAGTTGTTTAAAAGATGTCATAAAAATCCACAAGACTTCACATGTTATACTCAACAGGATGCTTTGCGTTTTGCAGTATTCATTTGTTTAGTTCTAAGTCCTTTGGTCAGGAAAGCATTTGAGTACATGTGGTACTCTATAGATAGTCACGCTGGCATTAAGAAGATAAGGAACTGACAAAGACAACAAGATAGGAAATGATGACAGCAAAGTTATAGACATTGGACACTGTTTCAGAAAATGGAAATTAATGTTATATATTGCAACAAAAACCACTATTTTGCTATATGACATAAATAACTGATAACACACAGCTATGCCCAATCATCAAAACAAAAGAAGGTTAAGAAAGTGTGGAAACAGCTGATATATTTTAGAAAGATTCTAAGTGAAACTATTTAAATAGGGAGCATGTAATCTGGTATGAAAAAGCTTAGCCACCTCCACAAGCCCCTCCTGAACTTTCCTTCCCCCTCACAACCCAAGCCAGGGCAAGTTAGGTTCTCTTCTTCCGTGTTTCTATAACTTTCTCTACAAGCTGTCATCTCACTGCACTGTCTCACTGAACACCCACTATCTCTTCTCTCACACTGGGAGTTTGAGAGAGCAAGGGTCGTGTCCTGTTCATCTTTGAATTTCTAGAAAATAGTGCTATACCTAGAACAAGTTTGCTAAATTAATATACTTATGTCATGTTATCCTTCAAGGTTTTATTATGTTTAGTTTGCTTACTAAATATCTGTTTTTCTTAGGTATAGTTATCAGATGAAATAAATTGGAATAAGAACTATAGATTCTTGGACTGTCCCTGAAGCTTCTGAGACAGGATAAACACCTATATCTTTGTAATACGACTCCTACAGATCATGCCTTCTTAGCCTTGTAATGTACTAGCCTGGTAGCCAGACCACTTTGTGTATACTAAGCCACTCTCATGACTCATCTATACTCTCCTCTACCACAAAATACCTTCCCAAACCAGTTTTTCAAATATCCTTCTAGAATTAGAAGAGGTGTCTTTCTTTCTTCCCAATTTGCTTAATCAATACTCAAGTAAAAGAATCCATATGCAGTGAGTCTTAAGAACTTAAAACTGTAGGTTATAAGAAAGTTAACACTGTACTAAGCATGGCTCTTGACAATTAAGTGGAACCTGCTGTTACATTAAGAGTCTAACAGGACAGGTAGAGTAATGCCTAACTGTAAAAAGCTTTCTTAAAAAAAAATTATTTAAATCAAGTCACCAAGGATCTGATACTTAGAGACATTCAAGGGTTTATGGTAATCGGTTGGGCTTTCTCAACAGGAAGCAGGGCTGTATGGGAATCACCAACAATGAGCAACACTCCTCAGTACCACGCCCCTCTCACATGTCTACTAAACAAATCCCAATTACACATGGGTTCATTTCATTTGAGTGCTTCAGTGTAACTTTTGAAGGGAAATACATTTAATAAAGAAAATGATACGCATCAAGAAAGAACAGACATTAACAAGTTCAATTTAGTAACTGTGCCTATAGAATTACTGCTAGGAAGAAAGGAACAATAGGAGTTCTTAGGAGAGTGTTGACAGAAGAAGAGAAGCAGGACAAACAGAGCAACTAAAAGATGCAATGGGTGTCCTGGACATTTGAATTAATGGGATAGAGGCTACTGTTTTTGTTCTAGGAACTTCTCACTTGCCTTCAGTCAAGCTCATTTCCTCTATCTAAAGATCTTCCCCGTCCTCTACCCATCCTTCCCTTTCTTTCACATCTAACCTTCATGAAAGACCGGCTGCCCGGTCATTCCTTTTGGTTTCTGCCGCTAATATGTAATCACACGTTCAAAGGTTAATGCTACCTTCCCAATGTTTGTTTTGTCTTTCCACCTTGTATCGCAGGCATTTTATAGTGAAGTCCAATGCTGCTCCCTTCAGGACTGCCCATGTTTGCCAGTCCATCCTTTTAGCTATATTCTACTCCCATTAATTTTTCAATGGCCCCTCTTTTAGGAACTCTTTAAATGCAACCCAAGGTTTTCTTTTATTTCTTCTTTGAATTCATTGGTTGTCATGATTTAGGATGACTACACAATTGCAATTTGGAATTACCTCAAACTTTAGCATCTCATTATCAAATGCTTTCTGGTCAACTTCAGCTAGATCGCTCCTAGAGGTACCCTTTACCAAGTTTACAACTGAATTTCTGGTAATTTCCTTCTCTCTTACCTATGATAGACACCTTTGGGAGGGGGGTTAAGTCTGTCTACCCAGTAACTTGGACCACCCAATCATTAGCATCTTCCTTCCACACATTGCTCACTTTCTCTCAGACTGCTATCACCTTGTTCATTAGTGCTGTTCTGTGGCACCGTCTTCAGTGATGGGCATGTCCAGAACCAGTGGCCAGCAGCATGTAACTTACCAAACCATCCAGATATGGCTCATTCAACTGCTGAACTAATTTTTAAATTTTAGTAAATTCAAATTTGTTGCCACATGAAGCTAGTTGTTGCCACGTTGAGCTTCATCTGAGTACTTATTTCCCTAGATTGTTCTAGAATAAGAGGCAGTAAAGTTGTGATTAAGAACCACAGGCTTCTTTCTGGAGCAGGCTGTCTGGACTTGAATTCCAATTCTGTCATTTGCTAGCAACATGGCCTTCACAAATCCCACAATGCCTCTGTACCTCAATTGTTTCCTGTGCTGAACATGGGACCAACAATACCCACCTCACAGACTTGGTGTGGGAAATCAATGAACTACTATGTGCATGGGTTCCTAACCAAAGCAAGCACTAAAGAAATGTTAGCTATCATTATTATTGTTACTTTAAAGACTACTCTATAGAAACCTTATCCCTCCAAGTAAATCCACTTCATATCCCTTGTGAGGATAAAAACTATGCCTTTTTATTTTTCCCCAGTGCCTGCACATTGTTTCGTTACCCAAAGAGAAATTCAATAAGTATTGATTGCATGCAATGTACAAGTTAGAGAGTTAAAACCCCATTAAAGGGAACTAGAAATGACAAATCAATTTCCTTATTTATAATCTGTGAAAAGATTAAGCTCTAAACATCTTGTTGTCATTACTAGGTATAGCCATGCACTTATCAGTCCATTAGATTCGAGGTAATAAAGTCAGAACCAGGAGTGAATGAAGAATGCCACATAACAAAACTCCCTACTCAATTAATTCAGTTTTGGGGTCTGCACAGGAGAGATGGGTCCATACAATCAGTTATAATTATGGGGTAAATTCATTAACTTGATGCAACACTTGAAATGATGACATTATCACCTTTGTCATCTCTTATTTTTAGTTGCCTCTTAACATATCTAAAGTGAGTTAAATGGGGCAACTGTGTCCAAGAGTTCTGAAGAGGGGTATTCAGGAATCTACTTTAGTCCTAGAGAGTCCCCTCTTGCAGGCTCGGTAACACAGACACTGTGATTGTACTCTAAAAGCTGCTTCAAGAATCACTGTTCTAAGACATTTATAAGGCCTTTATACACTTGAATCATTTTTCTACAGGGAACTACTGCTCATTTTATTATAATAGTGATTTACATTTCTATGACAACTTTAGATTATACTTTCAAAATGTCTTTTACATATGTCAATACTCAAGAAACACATGAAGGAAGGCAGAGATCAACAACGAGCAGTAATACAAGCTAGGCCCCTTTCAAAAGCCCCACATGCCTTATTCTTCAACAACATAATTCAGGTCAGACTGGCTTTAAGGGAAGCACCTAGCACCACACTGGTTCCAGTGAGACCAGTCACACCATTACACGAGTTCTGTCTACTATAGCACCCCCCCTTTTCTTTTATATTTACTCTTCTCTCATACAATACATCCTGATGGCTGCCTTCCCTCCCTCCATCCCTCCCAGTCACCCCTCATCTCCCCTTTTCCCCAGTCTACTGCTCCTCAGTTTCCCTTCAGAAACGAGCAGGCTTCCCAGGGATAGGTCCTCTGCATATATGTTGTGGTGGTTTACCCTGTTCTTGGGACCCCTTTCCTCCTCCTCCAGCTTCTATTTCAGTTTCCTTTTGGGCAGTTTCATGCTATCCAGAGTTCTTAACATGGAGTAATGAATACAACAACAACAAACCCTATCGTCCAGCAGGACTTCAAGGAAACTCTTAACTTGGTAACCCCCAAAGCAGAGATGTTCTCACGGAATTCCTGTTATTCCACGAAGTCAGCTCTCTGAGAATTTGCTAGTTTGGCTGACATTCTCTCTAAGACTTACACAAAAACATTAACTGCAGAAATGATCAAGCCTCCTTTCACACAGAGGACCCTGCAGAAACAATGTCTGTTGTGGAATCCTTGCTGCCAGTTACACTCAGGACATTCATATACTTGTTTTCCTCATTGAACACACACACACAGGGGAGGGGCTTTGTTGGAACTCTGGCATTCTTGTTCTCAAACTACTTACCATTTGACCTCAATCATTTCCTTCTCCCAAGAATTTCTACTTTCCCTATGGAGTCTTACCCTATGATCACAAAATCCTGTTACATCTTAGCCTCACTTTTCTATATTAACAATAACTACCTCTATCTTAAAGACACAACTTTCAGATGCTGTTTAACCTTCAACACTCTTGGTTTTGGGTTGAAAACTATGAAATGCCTTGCTTATCCTCACACTCCCTTCAATTACTTTATCATTACTTAAGAAACTAGTGTTTGGAGCCTGGACCATCGTGAATACTCCCTTCTCTCTGTTCTGACTGTGTATCCCTAGCAGTTTTCTGTGAGCATACAGACTAGACACTGATGACTTCTACATTCATCTGGAAAACAGATTCAGCATCCCATTTATCTCTACTTAATCACTTAGATGTTTCTTAAAATGCAGATTCCTGGGTACCATGTATATCTCTAAATTAGAATATTTGGAGCAAAATCCATAATCCAAATTAAAGGAAAAAATCTATCAGACTGACCATTAAAATAAACGTCTATGTCCTACTTAACAGGAGACACACCACAAAGACGTGGTATGCAACCAATTAAGTGGAAGATGGAAATAAGATACACTACAGAAATACTAAAAATAATTAGTTTAAACTATTTCAGGATCAGAGAAGATAAACTTCAAGGCACAATACATTGGCAGACAGAAAAGGGGCATATTACAGTGATAAAATGTTAAATCTAGGGGCCAGTAAACTGCTCAGTGGATAAAAGTGCTGGCTGTACAAGCCTGAAAACCTGAATTTAATCCTGGGAAATCTATCAAGCAATTTAAACAATCTTAAACCTGGATAAAATCTCAAAAGAGGCAAATTAAACGAGGAGGAGGAGAAGGAAGAGGAGGAAGAAGACAATGACAAATTTACATATATAGTGAAAGGTTATAACATTTACTCCTTATAAGTGATCAAATAGATAAGAAGACAATCCAGTAGAGATAATTAAACAAAATATTTAACAAGCTTGACCTAATAGACAGAATACTATATACAGCAATGACAAAATATGTATAAATGTATTCTTTCTGACTTAGATATGAAATACTTAACAATTATTTAACAAAATTGACCATAAAACAAGACATGAAGCAAATCTCAGTCAATTTTAAAGGATGAAATTATATAGTATATATTCTCTGAGCACAGTGAAAATAAGCTAGAAACCAGTAATTGTAAGATCATCAACACTGTCAAATGTTTGGAAATTAAGAAGCACATTTCAAATAACAAATGAGCCAGAGGAGAAATTACAATGGAAATTAGACAGTGTTTTGAACTGAATGATAACGAGGCAGCTAAAGCTGTGTTTAGACAGAAATTTCCGTGCCTCAGCGCTCTGTGAGAAGCCTGAAAGAAATCAATGAAGCAACTACTCATTTCAAGGAGCTTAAAAAAAGAGCAAATTAAACCCAGAGATATGGACACCACAGTGAAATTCAAAACAAACATAGGGATGGGGAGATTGTTTATCTGGTGAAGTCCTTGATGGGCAAGCATGAGGGCCTGAGTCCCACTCCACAGCACCCATGTTTAAAAAAAAAAACAACAACAAAAACTGGGTATGGTAGCATGCACTTATAACCCCAAAGTTGGAAAGGCAGAGATGGTGGATTCCTGGGATTTGCTGGCCGTACAGTCTGGCCCCCTCGGTGACCTCCAGTCCAATGAGACCCTGCCTCAAAAGAAAAGATGTGTGGTTCCCAAGGAACGACACGCAAGGTTAACTTCCGGCTTCCACAGGTTCCCACATTGGGCTGCACCTGCACACATGTGCACATATACCCCCTACCCCATCCCCCCAAACCCAAAACATATAGAAAAGTAACAAAGCAGAAACATATCTTTGCTAGACCATTGGCAAAAGTGATCAAGGAAAGAGCACCAGGCTGGCAACATGATTCACTGAGTAAGGGGCTTGCCTCCAACCCCAACAGCCTGAATTCTATTCCTGACGCATATGGTAGAAGAAGAAGAAGACACTCCTGCAAGTGTTCCTCTGATCCCCACATGGGTGCCGTGCTACATGTGCCTCCCATAAATAAATATACATCTAAAAAATACAAGCTATAAACTACTCATACCAGAATATAAAAAAATAGAAAACAATCTACAGGATTTTCAGTAATGATTATATTATTCAATTGTCTTACTGAAAGAAACTAAGACAGAGAAACAATGTTTTCAATTTGCTGGATATGAACAAATTCTTTTTCAAACACAAAACTCCAAAAATTGACAAGGGAAGAAATACAATTGTTTTCTTGTTTTCTTTACTGAACTTACAAACTTCCCACATAGAAAATCATAGTTAGTTTCACTTGTAAATTCAAAGGATAATTAGCAACAATCTTACAAAGTTCTTCAGAAGAACAGGTCAGCACAGTATCAGAACCCCACAATGAAATTGGAAAAAAAAGTAAATAGGCTAATATGTCTCATTAATGGTGTAAATATCTGAAAAACATACTACATAACTGAGTCTAGATATCAGAAAACTGATCTAGGCTAACATGTCAAGACAAGCTTTTGGGGGGCGGTAGGGCTAGGGAGATGGCTCAGGGGTTAGGGGCTCATCGGGTGCTTTTCCAGAGGACCTGGGTTTGGTTCTCAGCACCCACCCAGCAGCTGACAGCAGTCTGTAACTCCAGTTACAGAGGATCCCACACCCTCTTCTGGCCTCCAAGGACACTGCAAACATGTGGTACATACCTATAATATACAGGTAAAACACTTGTACAAACAAAAATAAAGGTAAAGGCACGTGGGTGGTGGTAGTGGTTTGGATTTAGTTCAGGATGTCAAGATGTGTTTAGTGTTCAAAAATAAACAAATAGACTAAAGCAGGGAAATAATGATCATTATGAAGATAGAATGAATAGAATTCAATAACCATTCAGGATACAAACTCCCACCAATAAACTAGTATAGGGAACTTTTAAAGTAATATATATGTACAGAAAATTCTATATCTGGGCTGGGGATATGGCTCAGTGGTAAAGTGCTTGTTTGGTGTGCACAAAGCTCCAGGTCAAATCCCCAATACCACACACAAATATAATTCCTATACAAACACTGTACTTTATGTGCTATACTTCCCCTGGGATTAGGAATGAAACAAAGATAATCATTACAGGTACACGTATTCTAAAATGTATTGGATTTTAGCCACTTTAATAAGACAGAGGGAAAAATGCACAGGACAAAAGGTGATAACATGAGCCTAGTTGTCCACGAGTGGGGACAGAAATGAAGGGTGGGCCAAGGATAAAAGGAGAGGCAGATTGTGCAAAAGTCAGGAACTATGTAATTTTCTTCTCTCTTATAAATGATATAACTAGGTCTCCAGAGGTATATTGATTAGTTTAAGGTAACTCTTTAAGTAGAAAAGGCAATTGATCCAGGGCCCAAGTTCTTTTTTTTAAATGTGTTATGATTGTTCTTAGGAAGGGAGTTAGAAAAGTCTAAAGGACATTTTGTCCAGAATATGTTACTGGGTCTCCCAAACCTAGATAAAATTGCTATTGAATTTGTTACCCAGACCCTGGTTTCCTTACATAGCTAAGAATATAAGAACATATATGTAAAATGATTATAGTCCTTTTCTACTCCAAACTCAAAAGAAATGCTATAAAGTATTTTGAGGGGGAGAAAGGAGAGAGGGAAAGAAAGAGAACATAAACTAGTGACTGAGAAAGAGAAAGGAAGGGATATTCACAGTTGCTGGAAATGAAGGAAAACTTTAAAATTAAAGATGAGGGAGATGACACAGACCTCAGACACAGCTTAAAGGCTAGTGCCCGGGTGTTAGTGGGAATCCAGGAATGGTGGACTCATTTTCCAGCTTTTAAGGTTAAAAGTATGTGTGGGTGAGTGATAAGGAATAAATTGCCATCACCATCTTGAAATGTGAACCCTGGACAAGCCCCTCAGTCAGGGGAGGAGGCAGCTAAAAGAACTAACTGTCCACAGATGAGAGACTCCTATCAGGGGCTGTGGGTAGGCTGCCTACAATCCATGTTTACTTTTTATTATGACAGGGTGTACATGTGGAAGTCAGAGAACAACTTGCTGGAGTCAGTTCTCTCCTACCATGTGAGTTGGTGGAAACTGAATTCAGGTCAGTCCTTAGCCTTGATGGACCTAGACCTACTGAGCTGTTCTAACCAGGCCCCATATTTGTCTTTGATTCAATGGTAAGAAGACTCATCAACAGACGACAGACTTGCCTGGAACTAGGCACTGACACTTAATTTAGGGGATACTGCACTGAATACCTAATGTGACAGAGAACAGACAATCCATATAACTCCCTGGAAGCTTTTGCCTTTACACTGCACTTCTGGGCACAAGTTTGGAGCCTTAGAGCTACAGGCTTAGGCAGAATTAGTCATGGAGGATATTAATTGAATTCTCAAAATATAGTGATGAAAATAAAAGCCTGTACAATCAGACACTTGGGTTCATGTGTTGATTTAGCTTCATGAGTTAAAGGAATTTGGTTGTTTTTTTTTACTTTCTCATGACTTAAGATTAAATAAGGAATGACAGTAAAGTCTTGATGCATAGTAGGAGCTAAATCAATCTCAGTTATTATTATCACTTATTTCAATTAATTTCTGTAATTTAATCATGTGATTTGAAGGCCATTCGGAGGCAGAGGCAGGTGGATCTCTGTGAGTTCAAAGTCAGTCTTGTCTACAAAGTGAGTTCCAGGACAGGCTCCAAAGCTACACAGAGAAAACATGTCTTGAAAAACCAAACCAAATAAATAAATAAATAAATAAATAAATAGATACTATAACTAATGAAAAACTAAGACAAGAACACATACTCTGATATCCACCGAGCAGCCCACAGTCCATGATGGATTTCCCAGCACTTGATTGTGGCATAGAAGATGGACGAGAGAAGATTTCCCAACACCTGTGGAAGATACATGGTCTCTAGTCAGCGGAATATGTAGCCCTAAATGGGACATTTGTACCACTGCCTGTAAGCCAGGAACATCTCACAAAATTGTTTGAATTCTGTCAGTGACAGGCCTCATGATGTCATCATTCCATACTCAAAGGAGTTTAGTTCTCACACATAGGTTTTTAGAAAGCAGCTAACCACTTTGCCCCAGACTTATCCTCTGGCTGGTAATAACAATCCTACTCTCTTTTCTTCATCATGGCCTTCTACTCTGCCCCAGTACTTTATCTCTTTCTAGATCTCTTGTGCTCAGGCAATCTCGTCACTAATACTAAAGGGCACTTCTTGAAGATCTAAGAGGAGAGGAAAGGGATGAACCATCTATTTACATCCTGGTTTGGAGTCATTCGTTCATTTAACTGGCTATGAATTGTGAATTGTATCAAAAATTCAGGAAATCTCTCTGTGTGCAATATTACATATGCGCCTACAACCCATGTTTACTTTTTATTATGAAAGCTGTATTTCCAACAACCGAGAAAGTATAAAAAGGAAAAATCACCTTAGACCATGATTGCCAACCATATGGGGGTTTCTATGAACATGTTGTTGTTGTGATCATATACACAGTGTATTTAATAACAGTAAAAACTGGCTGAGGCTCAGTGCTTGCTCTATAAGCATGAGAACTGGGGTTGCATCCACAAAACTGACACACAACACCAGGCACGGAGGTGCATGCTTGTAATGCTGGTGCTGAGGAGGCAGAGACAGACAATCCCTGGATGTTGCCTAGCCTGACGGCCTTAGCTTAGGAGCTCCAGGCCAAGGGGCGACTTCACCTTAAAAAGAAGGTAGGGGACAGACATAGGTTAACCTCTGAGTTTGAGGCCAGCCTGGTTCTATGCTAGCCGGGGCTGTATAGTGAGACCATATCTCAAACATGTAAATGCCCCCAACAACAACACAAGATGGAAGGGCTGGAGAGATGGTTCAGCCATTAAGAGCATTTGTTGCTTTTGCAGACGAGACTTGGGTTCAGTACTCAGCTATGTGGAAAGTAATTAAAAATCCACAATGATATACATTAGGATCATGTTTGCAAATCAATTTTTCCCATTCTTTTGAATTTTCTACTGATGCAATCTGCCCATTTAACTGATAACGGGTTTTAGTGTTATTAACTTAACTTGTATGACCTTTTGTGTCATACTGTGAGTTGAATATTGAATACTGAGTATTGAATACAAGTTCATGCACATGTTCGGCAAGTGCTCTACTGTGGAGAAACATCCCAGCCCTATAGGACCTCTTTGCATATTAAAAGAAATTAAACATCTCATGTCATTGAAACAACCATTTTCTCAGGTTCCTATTATATTCTCTACATATAGACTTTAAGATTTGAGGGCACTCAAAATTATTTTTTGCATTATACTCACTTCATCGTGCCTGTCATCTATAGTCTTTAGAGTACATTGTTGATTTCTGGGTTTACATACAGGTTTATGTTAGAGGTGTACCTAAGGCTTTAGTTATCAGTTGATACATGCTTTGAGCCCAAAGTTGGCTTAACTGCATCAGAATAAGCATCTATGCATGTTGATATGTGTAGTTTATTTAGCTCTCCATGAAGGAAATGCATGGGGTGTGTTAGCCAAAAGGAAACGAAGCTCTCAGCAACGAGAAGAGATGACATTCTAGGGAATAGCAAGTGCTAACTATTCTTTTTTTTTTTTTTTTTGGTTTTTCGAGACAGGGTTTCTCTGTGTAGCTTTGGAGCCTATCCTGGCACTTGCTCTGGAGACCAGGCTGGCCTTGAACTCACAGAGATCCACCTGCCTCTGCCTCCTGAGTGCTGGGATTAAAGGCGTGTGCCATCAACGCCCGGCTCATTTCTGTAAGAACTTTGAAACTTAATACCAATCTATAAACAGATGTCCTTTCACCCACAGATAAATGTAGTCCTCACCCCTCAGCAATGAAACTTCACGTTGCAATATACAGAAACCACTATAGAAAGTCACAACCAATCAAAATGCAGAGCTATGGAGCTGGTCCTAATGGCTACAAAACACTCTCACCATAATCCTGTTGCGGGAACATTACAGAAGAAGGGGTGGAAAGACTGTTAAGTACCAGAGGACCAGGGAGTTTGCTCTGAGAGGTGTCTCCTAGTAATATCAGAAGCTACACCCATGAAGTCTCACCAATATGACTGCCCAAACATGAACTGAACAAGGATGGCACCAGTGAACACACCACAGTGGACAGGGAAAAATAACCCACCAGGCCTCACCCTATGCCAAAAACTACAGACAACTAAATAAAACTGGGTATGGGACAGGTGGGGTCCTACCCAGGGAAGGATATACTAGCTGTCCAGTGCCAAACAATCAGTCCTGAAAACATATAAACAAGTAGCATTATTTGGACTTAGCAGGCTACACTTAGGAATATATATGTATATACAAGTATAGATAAGCACTCAATATCAATTAATGAAAAAAGAGGCGATGAATTTGAAGAAAAGAGGGAGGGGTAAATGTAAAGGTTTAGAGGAAAGAAAGGGTGGGAAGAAACATTCTAATTCATTATAATCTCAAAAATAAACAAATTTTAGGCCGGGCGGTGGTGGTGCACACCTTTAATCCCAGCACTCGGGAGGAGGAGGCAGGCGGATCTCTGTGAGTTTGAGACCAGCCTGATCTACAAGAGCTAGTTCCAGGACAGCCTCCAAAGCCACAGAGAAACCCTGTTTTGAAAAATAAAACAACAACAACAACAACAAAAAAAAAACAAAAGCAAAAAACAAATTTTAAAAATTATAAAAAGGTGAAATGTCAAATGGGGGTTGGCTAAGACTGATTTCAGTCTTATAATTTAATAGGTCGGCTACTTGGCATATAGGTCCTCTTTACCAAGCATCCAGCAAATGTCTGTTTAGAGCACAAAAGGTCATTTCCAGAAAAGCGCATCTATAAAATGCATGGCTGGGTTACATCCAAGTTCTTGAGAGTTGGAAATGGGAATGAGAAGGACGAGGCAGAAGAGGGAAATAAGGAGTTCGATAGTAATTATAAAATGTTCAAGGTATAAAAAGATTTTGACACTAAATTAAACTGTGCTTAGCATTAAGCGGCTTCAGAGTGTGGCCCTTATCAAATTTATTTCCTAGGTCTCAAAGCCTAATAGATGAGAACAATAAGAAGGAAATCATGACTACCATCTAATATCACATTGGGAGCTACAGCTTACGACTCTGGGTTCCCACCAGTTCGCCTCACTTTTATCATCTGTAGAATGTTGTTAAAAGACTGATTTGAGAATTAAAGACGCTGATATGTGTCAGTGTATTCTTAGTGTATATTAGACTTAATGAACAAAGTTTCCTGAAGGCGCGGTGTTACCAACTTCTGTCTGCCTAACAAGAGCAATACAGGAATTGACAATATACTCTCGTCGGGGGTCGCCTGGGAGACCAAGGTAAAGAAAACCAAAGGCAGAGAAAGCCCGGGGCTGCGCGCCCCCCACCTCCCGCCACGCCACCACGTCGTCAAAAGGAGCAAAGTCCTCTGGGAAGTGTAGTTTTAAGGTCTTGGAAACTACTTGGGCCACGAACCCAAACGCTAGGAAGCTGGGGGTTAAACAGCGAAGAATGCGGGGTATCGGGTAGCTCGAGCGTGTCGGAAGTTCCAGACGTGGGTTAAGCCGCTCACCTGAGTCTCCCAACACCAGAACCTTCACCCGATCCAGGGACGCCATCTTGCCACGACTTCCTTGAGGTTAACGCCCGTTCCTGGATTCTCAGCCAATCAGGGAAGGGTTTGAGGGCAGGGCCTACTACCTCATTGGTCGGCCAGGGCACGATTGGTTTGATTGAAAGCTTCGCCGTGCGGATTAACGGGTGGTTTCCAAACTGGTCGCAGGAATTAGGCGTTTGTCCTTGTGTCGCCAGTGGCGTGGGCTGGCTGAAGCCGGTAGTTGATGTGCTGAGGGCGGCTGTCTGTAGTGGGAGTGTTCGAGCATCCGCTTGGGTAAACCTTATTCCCTGATCCTTGTTCCCGGTTTCTGACCTGGCGTGGTATTTTATGGTTTCTCCTGTCCGCCCCCGCCTTCTGTACCCCCCCCCCGCCTTCTGTACCCCCCCCCCCTCTCCTCGACCACTCTCCTGCCTTGGTCCTCTTCTTAGTCTTCCAAAAAACCCTTACCCGGGAGCGGCCCATGTGCGGCCTCGGGTAGGTTGGGCTCAGCGGGGCCGGCCGTGGTCCCGGAGCCCCCTGGGCGCGTCCGAGGGACTGTGGGGGCTCGGGGTCTGGACACTCCTGGGCACAGCTGGTGGAGGGCACCTGGGACCCGGAGCTTCCTCCGTCGTGGGCCCCTTCCAGTACGAAGGGACGGAGAGTTCGTGAAATACAGTGACAGAAAAAGTATAGAGGCGGTGTAGAATCCACGTTCTCCCAGAACTCAGGAAATGGTACTTTGAAATAGTCTGGGCGTCCTGCACCTACTTTGTTCTTTTACCCTCCACTCTTCATCCAGTGTAGTCTTTATTTAAAAAAAAAAATCACACATTTAATTTTGTAACTCCTTGCTTAAAGCCGTTACAAGTTTAAAAGGAAAAGGATGACTTATAGTTGTCATTATTGTGGATGCAGGAGGTGTGGAACAAGTGAATTAATTCTGTGGAAGCTGGCAGGATGGATGTGCTACAAGAGCACGTGTCCAGAAGATGTTTTGAGAGTTTAAGTACTTGAGTAGCTTATGCTATGTATGCTAGTGTTGGTGAACAGGGTGACGTTTCTGGTCTTAGAGATGCAGGTAGAAACTGTACAGATTCTGAGGCAATGTGGAGGAGAGCATTAGATGCTACTGTTGGGAATTTGGGAAGGCCAGGAAACATTACCCAAAGCCTTAAGGACATCAGGAGAAAGGTTTGGCTTAGCTTTGAGGGCCGAGGGAAATGGTGTGTGGACATGAGGCTAACTATGGCAAAAGCAGAATGATTTCAACTTTGTTTCTCCCAGCTCCTTAAAAGTTTGTACACTTAGACTAAAGTTCTGGACTGGGTAGGGTGAGGTTGGGAGAAAGAAGATGAAGACCAGTAGCTATGACACCAAGAAGGCACCACAGACCAGAGAAGTTGTCTTCTTAAGTGTCAGCTGCTATAGAAACTAGCAAATGGAGGAATGTGGGCTCACTTTTCACTTACTTCCAATTTTTCAAGAGGAGTGGGACGATGAAATTTATAAGTTTAAAATTTATATTTTTAAATGTTGACAACCGATTCATAAAAATGTTCAAAACATTCTGTATGGGCTTCCAGTTTCAGAACTTGGCTTAAGTATCTTAGACCTAGAGATTGAGTAATCTTGATTCATCCTGACTGGGGACTTAAGTGGTGAAGGAACAAAGGCCCTGGTCAGGAAGGGGGATTTAAAATTGGGGATTTTTGAATTAGGTAGCCCCCCCTGAGCTCCATTTCCATCAATTCAACTACCTTGTGTATGTCTTCAAAGGAATAGCGTGATATTTCATCAAAGACATGCTTCTGAAAGGGATGTTAGCTATTTCTCATGTACTTTCTCTCCTTACAGTGCCTCAAAACAGCTACATAGGATTTTTTCCCCCCTAGTATATTGTTGGGTCCTTTTGATTTTGTTTCTGTAATAAGTTTCAGTTATCTTGTCCTTGCAATTTTCCCCTTTTTTCTTAAGTTTAGGTTTTATTACTACAGCTCCTGATACAACCATGGTATCACTTCAAATCATCATCTCACTGGCGTAAGAATCAGTTAGAAGGGGGATTTTGTTCTGAATGCATTTTTAGTTCAGTTGAAATCATATATCAGCCCAGAAGCAGAGCATCTTATGTTAATTATCTGATTTAATTCATACATTAATTGTGTGAGGAAAGCACTTTGATTTCATATGTGAAGAAACGGGAGGTGGTAGATTTTCTGGAGCCAACACTAAGAAATAGACTTGGGATTTTTCAAGCTGAAACTATTGACTAGAAAAGTCTTGATGTTACTCCTTTGCACTGATCTTCAAGACCCCTGGAGGTGTATCAGACAAAGGAAACAGGCTGAACAGCAAGTAGCACAGGGACTTCTCCATACAGGATGTTCATTTGCAGGATGCCAATAGCCATGGGACAGACTGGAGCTATTAGCAGGAACTTAGAGTTGCACATTAGAGTACTCGAAAGGGATTTTAAAATTAGAGGCATTCCTAATCTGACCCTTATATCAGCTGAAACAAAGCTCCTGAGAGTGGGGTTCAGGGGTTTTTCAAGATAGGGTTTCTCTGTGTAGCTTTGGAGCCTCTCCTGGGACCAGGCTGGCTTGGAACTCACAGAGATCTATCTGCCTGCCTCTGCTTCCCGAGTGCTGGGATTAAAGGCGTGCTCCACCAACGCCGGGCTTGGTTACTTAGTATTCTTAAAATACTGTCTAGATGATTCTGCTTTGCAGTCAGAGTTGAGAACCAATAGTCTGAATCTTAGAGTGTGTGAGGGTGGGAACAGTGGAGAGTAAAGTAATGGAAGGTGATACAGAAAATGATAAGCCATGCTGACATTGGTCTTTGGATGTTTCTGAAGCCATATGTTCTATTCTGTCAGCTACTGGGCATGTAAAACAAAAGGCAAAATATGATTTTGGTTTTTTTTTTTTTTTTTTTTTTTTGAGACAGGGTTTCTTTGTGTAGCTTTGGAGCCTATCCTGGCACTCGCTCTGGAGACCAGGCTGGCCTCAAACTCACAGATCTGCCTGCCTCTGCCTCCGCCTCTCAAGTGCTGGGATTAAAGGCATGTGCCACCAACACCCGGCAGCAAAATACGGTTTTAAGTACGATGTGTAGACAAAATTGGGAAGGAGATCAAAATGTATCCGATACTTTGCTGTGAATCTGATTTGGTAATGAACCCAGACATTCTTAAACATCTAGGGTGACGGAAAGACTCTAGGACTGCAGGTTTGGACCTAGTAGGTCATGTACTACTTTGAGTACTGTGGTTTGAAATATATATATTGTAACTAACTTTTCTTTATCTTTTTCCTTTATTGTTGATATGTCCCATAAAAAGTGTGCACATTGGTTATTTAGGACTTTATAGTACAGTATTGCAGATATTATTTCTTACAGAAAGAAGCATTAATCTGATAGGATTGGTTACTTAAGAGTTCAAATTAAAGGTTCAATTGAAAGCTGGTATTAATAACAATATGCTCATAGAAATAGTTCAGTAGGATGTCTATTAAAATTTTTTCTATATCGTACAGAAATTCCAGGGATAGCTGACTAGTTTCAGTTTGGTCATATTAAAGTTACGTTGAATCAACCCTAGGTAATAAGTCCTCTTAGATGCCACTTAACATTTTCATTATCACAGCACCCCATTTTCCTTCTGAGAGTCAAGCGTGGCTTGAGTTGTGTAAGGCTTTGATTGGGTGCCTACAGCAACCAAAATGCAGCCTCCGACATGGGTCCACAGCCCAAGTGCTATCACATGCATGTCAGAGACTTAGAGAGGACAGCTGTAGGCTATGGCCTAGAAGGTACATACTCTCAGATCTGCTTTGTTCTTCAAGGAACTGGGTATTAAAGGGTATCTTCCTCCCCTCCCCCTCCATTTTTTAAGATCTAGAAGGTGTTTGCTTAATGAGCAGATTTAACTTTCAAAGTTGGTAAAGCACCTTGGGTCTTAGCATTAATTTCCTTCAGTTATGACAGTCCTTAATTTTGTCATCCCACTTGGCAGTTACTTATGTGTTTATTGTTTTGTGATTTCATTCTGAAAGTGTGCCTGTGTAAAACATTCTTGAATCTTTACAGGAAAGTTTTACTGAAAAGAAATGAAGTCTAGGGTAATTGCTGGGAATCTCTTGAGCATGCCATTAAGAATAGGGAACACTCTCAGAGGGTTTTTTTGTTTCTCTTTGTGAAATAAAATAGAGTTGATGTAATATATCATTGTCAGAAATAATAGTTTTTTTGGAATCTAGCACACTGTTGATCATAAAAGTAACTATTTAAGGCTTATGTCAGGCTTTTTAGGTGTGATCTTTTGTGTACTATAGAGGAAAACCCTGGCTTTCTATTAAGTACTTAAGTGTTAGAAATCTTTTAAAGCAATGTCTGAATGTTTTTGTGGCACTTTAAGAATAATGATAGCTGCCAGTAAGAGGTGGTTGTAGATTAAAGTGATTATCATGTCCTTATGTCTACTAATCTCCACCCCCATCCATAGAGTTGAAGTTGGAGCTTGCTGTTGAAGATGGCAGACCCAGATGTCCTCACCGAGGTTCCAGCAGCATTGAAGCGGTTAGCCAAGTATGTAATCCGGGGTTTTTACGGCATTGAGCACGTGTTGGCCTTGGACATCTTGATCCGAAACCCCTGTGTAAAGGAAGAGGACATGCTGGAGCTGCTCAAGTTTGATCGGAAGCAACTTCGATCTGTTTTGAATAACTTAAAGGGAGACAAGTTCATCAAATGCAGAATGAGGGTAGAGACTGCTGCAGATGGGAAAACCACACGCCATAACTACTACTTCATCAATTATCGCACTCTTGTTAATGTTGTAAAATACAAACTGGACCACATGAGAAGGAGGATTGAAACAGATGAGAGAAATTCCACCAATCGGGCTTCCTTCAAATGTCCTGTCTGTTGCAGTACTTTCACTGACCTAGAAGCTAATCAGCTGTTTGACCCTATGACAGGTGAGACTTACCCAGTTTATGAATCAAGTAAAATAAGATGTGTACTCACTTTTATTTAAATTGTTCTAAGTTGTAAGCCAATCATAGGCTTTGTAGGAGTAAATAGATGAGTGTGAATCAGCATACAGCCCTGCTGTCTTGGCTGGCTGACATACAGCTTTGAGAAGTTTTTGCATTGTCTTCCTTCATAGGGAAGTGTACTTACCCATGGAGTTTTTCCCACTGATTGCTCTCCTGAACCTCCCCTTGTTTACTGCTGCAGCCTAATCTCAGGGTTGATTCTATACCACTCTGAGGCTATTCTGACTTTCCTTGTGACCTCATTCTTCAGCAAATTATTTTAGTGTCTATTTATGCCCATTAATGGCAGGCAAGCTTATAAGCATATTGAAGGAGACCCTTGCACAGCAGGGGCTCCCTCTCAGACCTCAGATTAGGCACAAGCCACCCAAACACCTGTTTTCACAGAGAGATCCTTTATTAAGCTGGAAAGAAAAGTTAAAAGTGGCTGTTTTCTAACTCAGGCAGAAAACAGTAGCAAATGACCTTGTAGGTATAATTCCTAAGAGGATAAAAAGGGGAGATCTCTGTTAGAATGTACTTACTCCATGGGTAAGTACACTTCCCTATGAAGGAAGACAATGCAAAAACTTCTCAAAGCTGTATGTCAGCCAGCCAAGACAGCAGGGCTGTATGCTGATTCACACTCATCTATTTACTCCTACAAAGCCTAAGGATGCAGTGGTGAAGGAAATAGGGGACCAGGGGCAGGGCTATTTGTCCTGGAGCAACTAACGACTGACTGCCTCTGGATAAAGACGTGGCACATAGGAAAATGGCAGTTTATAAAGGTAAAGGTAGAAACCCTGTGTTGGGATAAGGTTTAATTTTAATTGGGCATGCTAATGAAGTGAACCAAAAGGGGCTTTTGATAGCTGGACTTTGGTAGTCAACCTCAGGAGGAGGAAGTGGCCAAATAAGGGAATAGACTTCGGTGGCTTGCTTTAAGAATGTAATCGCAAGGCAGAGGGAATGGGAGAGAAGGGCAAGGCCAGCTAGAGCCATGTTTGCCAGGCCTGGGCTGGCCAGAGTCCCTGCACATACGACAAAATATGCTTAAATGCTTTGCTAGTGGATGTGTATTGTGCCAGCAGGAGTGTGTAACTAGGACATGTGATCTTTATTTGGGGGAGGTCACTAGAGGGAGGATTACCTGAGACCTAAAAGATTAAATGAGAATTAGCCAGATCAAATAAAAGGGGAACCTTTTTAAATTTAATAAATGGATCAGTAATTTAGATCAATTAATGGAAGACAATTGTTAACAACATAATGTGACTTGCCTCATTTATCAGATACTTTACTTTTAAGAATTTGCATTAACACAATTTATGAACCATGTTTTCCAAACTCTCCAGAAATTTAGTATATCTGACGTTAATGTGAGAAACATTAAAATTCTGGGTTAATTGGTTATTTTTAAATTAAACTAGGCATCAGACAATTTTTGTCAAATACTTGGACCAGTTTTGTCTTGTTACCTTGCAGTGGGCTTATTTTATCTAGGAAAGGGTTTTTTGTCTTTTTATATCATTTGTTTTTTGAGACAAGATCTCCCTGTATGCTCAGGCTGGAACCTACTATGTTGACCTTGAACTCCTGTCGATCCTTTTGCCTTAGTCTCCAGAGTGCTGCATCATAGATCCTCACCACTTTGCCTAGTACATGGTTTGCTTTTTGTTGCTGTGATAAAGCAGCATGCTCAAAACTGACTTATAGAAGAAAGAGTTTATCTTGGTTTACAGTTTCAGAGGGAGAGTCTGTGATGGTGAAGGCATATGGTGGCAGGCAGTTGAAGCAGCGAGGCTAAGATATTATGTCTTCATTTACATGCAAGAAACAGGAAGCTAACTGTAAGTGGGCTGATGTTATAAGCTCTCCAAGTCTGGCCCCAGTGACATACTTCCTCTGGTAAGGGTCCACTCTTAAACTCCCCAGATAGTGCAATCAGCAGGAAGTTAAGTTTCAAATACCTGAGCCTGTAGGAGACATAACTAGGAGAACTCTTATTTATTTATTTATTTATTTTCGAGATAGAGTTTACACTCTAGACAAAGATGACCAGGAGCCCACTCTGTCTCTCAGCTTGGCCTTGAACTCTAGATAATCCTACTTCAGTCCCCCTAATCCTGGGGTTATAGGTGTGAGGCACAATGTTTGGCTGTGAGATCTTGACCTTAAGAAAATCTTATTAACTATCTTGGGTGTAAGCAAGACAGTGGACTCGTCTTATTGTATTGGATGGCAGTGAAAGGTGTTATCTAGTTCCTCAGAAAGATAATCTGTAATAATATGCTTCTACATTTATTCATCATTTGAGTCCTATTTAATTTTTATGAAACTTTCTAAAAAATCGTTGAGGTAATTGATCCATGCTGCTCTTTGAATTTCACTCATGATTAGTGTAATTGAAACTAGGTGTAATCCACAGATAGGCTTTGGAAAAAGTTGTCTTGATTTATGAGTATTGCTAGACTTATTAGTGTGAATGAGCTGATTGTAGCATAAAGGCGTGAAAAGATTTTTCTGAAAGAAAACTAAAGCTGAGGTGAGTGTTTTGTAGCTAGTCTGAATAAATCCTGTATTTTCAGTATGAGGTCTGTAGTCAACAAGAATGTAGGAAGAGGGGGTGTGTGAGAGCAAGAAAAGCCACTTAACCTTTGATGTCAACCAGAAGCAGAGCACTCTCAAACCCTTATACTAAAGCTTAGTTGGTGGCTTTTTGCTCGTGGTGCAACCTGACTTAGCATAACTGGAAATCTGTAATCAATCAAGGACTTGCCACCTGATAGTAATGTGACTTTTTATTGGGTTTTATAGAAGAACAAAATGTACTAGTAGATTGGTTGATTCTACCTATTAATTCATAGGTAATAAGCACGCTCAGGTGTGTGTGTGTGTGTGTGTGTGTGTGTGTGTGTGTGTGTGAGAATTCTTAAACTACTAATACCTTGATATCTATTTTTCCTTTATCTGTACATCCTCTTTAGAAACCCCTGTGGGGCCCCCCACCCCCTTTGCTTCCATCTTGTTTTGTTTAGTTTTTATCTCTCTTACCTTCATTATGGAGAAAATGAGAAGTAAACATACATGAGGCAGGGGTGCAGGGTCCTCACTCTGATAATATTTATGCACTGTTTAAATTTGTGCACAGTAGATTTTATTCTAACCTCAGTTCTGCATTCCTCAGTTTTATTGATACTGGAGATTAATGGTGTCTCTGGTCTAATGATGGAGATGACTGAAGGGCTTCTTTTGTTTGGTTAGTTAGGTTTTGAGAGAGGGACTCAGGTAGCCCAGGCTGGCCTTGTACTTGCTATGTAGCTGCGGATGACCTGATTCCTGATCCTTCTGCCTCTACCTTCTGGGTGCTAGCTAAGTGATGGACCCGAGAGCTTCCCTTTCTATTTCTTCCTTAGCAATTCTAGGTTGAACTGTGGTTATTTTAGCCATCGGGGAACATTCAGTATTTGGATTTGGAGCCTTCCATACTTACTTTTGATAAAATATTCCTAACTCATATGTATGGGCAGCTCTTTGCCAGTGAACAAAAGGAAGTAACTCCTAGATGAAGTGTCCAGGAGCATGGGTAATTTTGTATTCAATGAGTAAGGATTATTTTACTGTGAATTCATTTATGGGCCAGTGATTTCCTACAGGTTTGTGGATTTTTTCCTTATTTGCCATTCATGCTTTACCTTTGGTCTTCCTGGGGCCAACTATAAATGTTTGGTATATGTAGATCCTTTTTTACACCCCCCCCCCCATTTGGAGTAGTTTTCAGTGTGACCAGCATTTAACAAGCAACACAACGTGGTCATCCACATATTTTTTTTTTTTTGAGACTGTGCAATGCAGTTGCAAAAAAACCTAAAGATGTTTTAAGTAAGTTTATGATTTTTTTATTGGACTGCATTCATAGGTAGCATATGGCTAGTGGGATGCAGGTTGGACAAGCCTGGTAGTTTTTGCCCACCAGTTCTGGACTTCAGAAGTTTAATCAGACAAAAATAGCTGTTTCAGTTCCAGAAATATGGGGAGGTTATATAATTAAAACAGACATGACATGAAATCCCTCAGATCAGCAGAATAGCATCTTGTGGTTCCTAAGTGCATGGTTTAGATTTAGCAAGCTTTCTAACAATGTAAATAGACTTAGTATTTCTATCTTAACACTCTCAGCCACATGTGATGTAGTTAATGGCACTTCTGAGTTAAGTTTAGCAACATGTGTTATTCTCTTTTTATATGTTAGGGTTAGATGGAATGGAAATAGCTTTATGTTTTCCATTTTTAAATTAAAAATATGCACCCGTAATTTCAGAGAAAATTTTCAAGAAGGAAAAAAAGATATCATCCAAACCACCAGCCTTTTTATATTTTACCTATATTTATAATTGTAGCCTAGAATATTTTTTGGTCTCTTGGTTTCTTAATGCATCAAACTCTTTTTATAGTATTCAAAATATAGCTAATAGGTCTGGTTTTCCCTGCCTTAGCATAGGTACTTCATTTTTTGCCCTCTGTTGCAAATAAGATGCTTTGTATTCCTTTGTATATATTCCATTTTATTCTTGCTAAATTTTTTCTCAGTAATAAGAATATTGCCAAAAGAATGTAGTTCTGTGGCTTCTATAAATGCTTATGTGGCACCATGGTTTTATTGTAAGTGGAATAAAATTCTCAAATGTTGGAATTAGAAATATGTTGGAAGCCTTGGCTGGCCTGGAACTTGCTATGTAGACCAGCCCAGTCTCTGCCTCTTGAGAGCTAAGATTTAAGTCTTTTGTGACCATGCCTGGCTTTTGATCTTAACAGTTTGAGAGCTCTACTTTTTTTTTAATTTATATTTTATGTATGAGTGTGCTACATATATACCCACATGCCAGAAGAGGGCATCTGATGGGAATTGAACTCAGGACCTCTGGAAGAGTAGCCAGTGCTCTTAACACCTGAGCCATCTCTCCAGCCCAGTGAGCTCTATTTTTAGAATTTATTTTTGTATGTTGATGCTGACATAAGAACTAACTTAATGTGAAGAGTTGCTTTTTGGTTCTGATTCTGGCATAATATTCAGTTGATTATTATCTTTCAAATATGTCAAAGCCTCAGACTTCCTGTTTGCCCACTGTATTTTGAGAAGAATTTGATTGAAGCCTAATTTAGAAAACGTATTGCAAGCTTTAGTAGTCATCTGAGTACTGTAGTTCACATTGTCATTTTTTTCTATTTTTCCCTCAGGCATGCTACATTTACCCCCTCTTTATAATGAGCTGCAGAGCCTAGGAATAATTGATGGTTAGACTAGCTAAATGTCCATTTGTGGGAGGACAAAAGCCAGCTTCCTTGATAAATTCGGTTCGGGGGTAGGGATTGTATTTTGTATATCATCAGTACATTTAAGATCTTCTCAGTTTCAAAAATGCTAAGCCTACCCTATTTTGGCTTTTTATGTACACATTTATTTTTGCAGTTCTATACAATGAATTGTTAAGGGATGAAATAATTTATTCTTATGATAGGTATACTAATTATGAAATATATAACTATGTTGCTGTCATATGTGTTAGATAATAGTAATTTTTTCCCATATCCAATCAAACTGAAGCCATTTGTGTTAGGAAAGTAGTTTGAAAATTGGACAGAATAAAAGGTGGCTTTTGAGATTTCAGTATTTGACTTAATATTTTTATATATGTATTCCCCTAAATGAACTCTTAAAGCTTGTAACAAAGGAATGGACAGTTTTGAAGAAGTAAGTAGTAGTCAGCCACTCCTAAAGAGTGAGTCAGGTCATGGCAATTGTCCCTTCAGAGTTTTCCCAGGCCTCTGCACTCAGAAGGCTAGTCTGTCAGCGTTTATAAGGTCTTTCAGGTTTGGGACCATTTTGCCCTGTGCCACATTCACAGCAGCCATCTGATTTGATTCTTGTGAGCATCAGGGATGCCTTTCCTTACCCTTTCCCAAGAGCCATCCTCACTGCCCAAATGTCCGTGGGGCTTCCTCCCCTTCTTTGAAGTGTCCACTCATGTGTTACTGTATCAGAGCTGACTCCCTTGAATTCCTGGAATAAGAATGAAGCAGTATCTCCTATCCCCCACTGTTTCTTCTCTATCTTCCTTCCTTTCCCCTTTTTCATAATACTTAATCCAATCCGTATTTGATGTTATTTATTTATTTTATCCTGACTGCCTGCCAGCAGAACATGAGTGCCAGGAAGATAGCTCAGAATAGGATTGGCTGAGTTTAGGAAAGCATAGTGTGGAAAAGCCGTGGGGACATCAGACCTACTGTTTTTGGTTGAAGCTTCTTCCTTGTCCAGCCTTGAGGATGTGGGCTGCATCGTGACTCACTGCAGCACTGCACTTTATCAAAGTAGTTGGACCTATTTTGGTTTTTAAATTTAATCTTTGTAACTTTTTTAAATTAATTTTTGTTGTTGTTGTTGTTTTGTTTTTCAAGACAAGTTTTCTCTGTGGCTTTGGAGGCTGTCCTGGAATTAGCTCTTTAGACCAGGCTGGTCTTGAACTCACAGATCCACCTGCCTCTGCCTACCCAGTACTGGGATTAAAGGCTTGCACCACCACTGCCTGGCTAAACTTAAATTTTTTAACTTTTAAAATTTAGAAGTGACGGAAAAATGGCTAAATGCTAATGTAGCCTGATGGACACCTCTAATAGATCTTTGACAGTGAGGTACTGATTGTTTGCAGTTGGAGGAGAGAGGAATGCCATCCTCAGCAATTGATTGTCTGGGGATTTGACTCTTTACACCTCTACCCCAAAGTGTAATCATTTGCTATAGCTGCCCTGTTCTTGATTGTGAGTGTCCCAAGCACTCCATTGTCAAACGGAGAGTGGGAAACTCAACACTTCAATTCTCTTCTGCTTCCTGACTTTTGTTCACCTTTTTGGCTGATTTTCTTTTACCACTTTGTTCTAAGCTCTTATGTCTCACCTTCTCCACTCTGAATTCAGTTTTGTTCTTTTCTTATATTTGAAAAGTTAAAATGGTGTAGAAGTCTGTCTTCCCTTCCTTTCCTTTTCTTTCCCATTTTCTTTGAAGTATTACATTCATTCATTACAGAGCTAGAACATTACTGAACTATCAAATAGATGGCCCTAAAATCGTTCTGAAATGCCTATTTGTGAAAGTATCTTTTCTCTCTACTTCAAATGCCTATTTGCAACTAGATTTACTTTGATCCTTCTGGCAAACATAATAGGTTAACGGTCAGCTAAGTAAATGCCAGCCATGTGATGGGCACTTAATGCTTGTTAAATTCTTTGATACAATTTTTTTCCTTTTTCTATTCCTTCTTAAGAAGAGGACTTAGTATCTACACATGGAAAAGTTTGTGAGATTAGAGCTGGCAGAGTTAATGAGTTGGAGAAGGGGTGTGTAATTCTGGTGGTGCAGTGAGTTTAGTCTTTTGAAGTAGATAGATTTGTGTTTTGAATCCAAGATGTAATCCAGTAAGCTTAGTACCTCTAAGCCTTTATTCTCATGTATGCCAGTCAATACTGTTATGCAGACTGGCCTTTAATAAATGCATAGGAATATTTATAAACAGCTTTCTTCTTTAATAGTTTGTGAGAATAGATAGCTCCTTTTCCTTGTCAATCCCATCATTGTCAAACTTTGTCCACAGAATTTGTGTAGCTTTCATTTTTTCTCTGCACCCACATTGTAAGATCTGCCTTGCATGTTCTCTCTAACATGGCTTGGCTTAATTATTTTTGTCCTGTTTGTTTGGTTTATTTTTGTCTTTTATGTGGGAAAGATGGAATGGGTACTGGGTTTTCAATTCCATTTTCTTCTCCTGTATTTGGCAGTCTGTCCATACAGCTTAGTACAGAGTGTTTTAGCTACATGAAGAGTTGTCATTAATAACCTAAGAGCAGTTCACTACCAACCATATATAGAATTCTATGTGGAACTTTGAAATTCGTGTTCCTGTTCCCCACTCCAGACCTATTGGATCAGTGTTCTTGGATATGGCTTGGGTATTACTGCTACTAGAGCAGATCAACATTTTAAAAATATTGGTTTTGATGCCCTGTGTTCTTTCCAAACCTTCCAGTGACTAAAGGATCGAGTCAGAGTGAACCTTAATGTTTAGAGCACTCTTGTGATGATCCTGTGTGTCATGTGAGTCCCAGGTGTCACTATTCTCTTTGATAACTGCATTCTTACCAGACTAAAATGTCAGCTTACTTTGCTACCTGCTGATGATGGTCTGGGGCATCCTGTCTCCTTCCCCGTGTTTCCTCAACCTCTGGAATAACCTTTTATTTTCTAAGTCCTACCTCAGAAAAGTGTAGCTTTCTCATGGTCTTATTTCTCATAAGCCTTCTCATGACCGACCTCAGCTAGCAGTCACATATCTTCTTTGGACTCTGCTAAAACACTGGCGAGTTTAATTTACTCTTGCATTGCCCCTTGATCATTTTGGTGATGGGTTCTTTGTGAATATCCCACCAACATTCTTAGTATGTGCTGAATTTATGTGGTCCTTCTCTTATAGACCACCATCCTTTCTGAGTTTGGAAAAGCCGATTTGCATCTTCATAATGCATAGTAAAGTTCATAAAAATGATGATGGTATGGTGAACTATTGTGACATCATTTTCCATAACATGTCATATTTTTACACTGGGCTTTTGACAGGCCGCTCCTTATTTACAACATGTGCTTTTATGATAACACAGGACTCAGATATCAGCCTAACTTTTCCTCGGGAAGTGTTGGCCAGAAATGGTTAAAGGGGACAGCTTTTCCTAGGCCCTTTTGTTAACTCTGTCTTAGATGGAGAGGTTCTGACTGATCTTTTAAAAATATCTTTTCAAGAATGTTTATATAGGAAGTAGCCTTAGGTAATAAGAAATCATTGGCTCTCGAGCAGCAAATAGGTTTGCTTACTTAGTATAATAAAAATATTATCTTCCTCCGGAGCAAGGAGTAGACTGATAAAGAGCATGCTTAGATTTTTTTTTTTTTTTAATAAAAGATTGGGGTTCCTTTTAACTTTAGGATTTCTTTTCCTGTAACAAACCAACTGTGTGTACAGTTTTCACCTGTTCCTCTAATTCTTATGTAGAAACTGAAGCTCAATGAACTGATTTAAGTAATTGTTACTCATGAAAATAATATTAACTAGTATCTACTTAAGCCAGGCCCTAAACTCCAGTTTCCATTCAGTGATACAAGAGGGCTCGGTGGTAACTACATACACTGGGTATGTTAACATTATCTTTACAATATTGGATATTAAGTAAACACATAAACATAGAAACACTGTCTTTTAGTGTACTGAGCAGTTCCACTACTAAGAGAAACAATATCTCTGCCTTTGAAGGCTTCAAACAAGCCAGTATCTATGAAACTATTGAATAGCTTGTTAGCTTGCAAGATGGGTAAACTCTCAAACTTGTCATAGTTCTTGACAGTAATATAAAAACCACCCTTTTCAAACTATAATATGGCCATTCTTTAAGTAACTCTTGCAGAATCTGAATGAGGTTAGCTAGAATTCAGGGTTTGTGTGTGTGTGTGTGTGTGTGTGTGTGTGTGTGTGTGTGTGTGTGTGTGTGTTGTGAACATTGCATTTGCAGGCATGCTCTTTTTTCCCAGAAGTAACCTGTAATTTTAACAGGAGCTACATTAGCAAGCATTTTGATTTAGTTACTTGAATCTGAATAAATGTTGCCCTTAAAAAAAGAAGTGGGGTATTTGAGAGCACTTTTCAATTCAGATAAGACATTTTTAAAAATAATTAAGCTAATAAACTAAGTAAATAATAAAAATTGTATATTGGGTATTGACATTGTCAAGAACTGCTAAAAGAAAGGCAGGGTTGTTGGGGTGACTAGGACAGTGTTGAGATTTTAGGTAATGCTGTCAAGGGAGTGTTTCCTGGGATGCAGTGACTGCAGGTAAGAGCTGTGGTATGTCAGGTCAGCTGACTGACCGCAGGCTTCTGTGAGAGCCACTTGCTTTTGTGCTAACATGTGAGGAATGGGATGCCTTCCTTTAAAAGCAAAGTTTTATAAACTATTAAACTAGGGAACTTCAAAAGTACTTTTAGTTCTCTTTGATAGTCTCTGTAGATGACCATCTTCTGTCAATGTCAGTTCTATGCTGGTGTAGGTGTTTTTAGTGCACCAGGTATTTGGGAGCCATATTTGACCTTACTCTGCATGGCTTATTCCTTACATATGTGGCATACATTATGTTTTTATAGAGAGAAGAGACAGCTTGGAGCAGTTAGAGAATAATTAAAGCTGCTATACCATTGAGAACCTATCTGAAATCCTTACTTGTCTTTTGTTGCTAGTCTGCTTTTCAGTTCTGGTTGACTCTGAAAAATTGGTCCTATATTATTTTCTTGAGGCACCAGCCTGCCCTCTGCTTATATCATCTCTTGTTTTTATATACTTAATTATTTGTTTGCCAGTTTCCTCTCCTCCCAGTTCCTTCCCCCACCCTCCCTCTGTCCCTACCCCCAAGTCTACCCCTCTCCCAGGGACATCAACAAAAATGATATGGCATATCAAGTTTCAGTAAGACTAAACATCTCTTCATGTTATTAATGCTGGACAAGGCGAGCCAGTATGAGGAGTAGGGTCCCAAAAGCAAGAATCAGAGACAGCCCCTGCTCCCACTGTTATGAGTTCCACAAGAGGACCAAGCTATACAACTGTTACATATATACACAGTACCTGTGTTAGTCCCATTCAGGCTCCCTGGTTGTCAGTTCAGTCCTGTGAGCCCAGGTTAGTTGATTCTGTGGGTTTTCTTGTGGTGTCCTTGACTGCTCTGGCTCCTATAATCCTATAACCCTCTCTTCTGCAGGATTCCCTGAGCTCTGAGTAATACTTGGCTGTGGGTCTGCATTTGTTTGCATTAGTTGCTGGGTGAAGCCTCTCTGATGGCAATTGGGTTAGGCACCAATCTATGAGTATAGCAGAATGTGTTAGGTATCATTACATTGACACTGTTTTTTCTCCAGTCCTGTTTGGTTATACCCCAGGTCTCTGGATCATCCAGTCTGTGGTTCCTGGTGCTCCAGGCAGTGTCAGGGGTGGGCTTCCTCTCCCAGCATGGGTTTTAGGTTATACCAGCCTTTGGTTGGCCACTCCCTCAATCTCTAGGCCACCCTAACTCCAGCACATCCCATAGACAGGAGAAACTGTAGTTGAAGGCTGAATTGGTGTCCCAGTCACTCCACTCCACAGGAGATGGCAAGTTCAGGCTACATACCCACTATTGCTAGGAGTCTTAGCTGGGGTCATCCTTGTGGTCCCTTATGTTCCCATCCTCTCCTGCCCTTAGTTCACTCATGAAATCTCTTCTAGTTCCCCTTTCTGGGCATATCCCGTTTAACCCTCCTGTTACCTAGCCTCTCTTGGTGTGAGGATTGTAGCGTAGTTATTCTTTATTTTACAGATAATATCCACTTATGAATGAATACATACTGTGTATGTATTTGTCTGGGTTACCTCACTAAGGATGATTTTTTTTTTCTAGTTCCAGCCATTTGCCTGCAAATTTCATGATGCCATTGTTTTTAACAGCTGAGTAATAACTCCATTGTGTAAATGTAACACATTTCTTTTTCCATTCCTTGGTTGAGGGACATCTAGGTTGTTTCCAGGTTCTGGCTATTACAAATAAAGCTGCTGTGAACATAGTTGGGCAAGTGTCCTTGTGGTATGATTGAACATCCTTTGGGTATATGCCCAAGATTGGTATAGCTGGGTCTTGTGGTTGATTGAAGTTGTGAACTGGGAAGTTTTCTGTGAAACCACCATATTGATTGCCAAAGTGGCTGTACAAGTCTGCACTCCCACCAGCAATGAAGGAGTTCCCCTTGCTCCACATCCTCTCCAGCATGTGCTGTCACTTGTTTTTTATCTTAAGCATTCTGACAGGTGTAAGATGTTTTCATTTGCATTTCTCTGATGGCTAAGGATGTTTAACATTGCTTTAAGTGTTTCTTGACCATTTGAGATTCCTCTGCTGAAAATTCTCTGTTTAGGTCTGTACCCCATTTTTAATTTGGATTTAGTTTGTTAATGTTTGGTTTCTTGAGTTCTTTATATATTTGGGATATTAGTCCTTTGTCAGATGTAGAGTTGGTGAAAATATTTTCCCATTCTGTAGGCTGCTGTTTTGTCCTATTGATGGTGTCTTTTGCCATAATGATCTTAGTGTCTGCACTACTGGTGACCTGTCAGGAAGTTGTCTCCTGTGCAAATGCATTCAAGGCTATTTCCCACTTTCTCTTCTGTCAGGTTCAGTGTATCTGGATTATTTGGAGGTCTTTTATGAACTTGGACTTGAGTTTTGTGCATAGCAATAGATATCGATCTATTTGCATTCTTCTGCATGTTGACATCCAGTTATGCCAGCACCATCTGTTGAAGATGCTTTCTTTTTTTTTTCCCATTATGTATTTTTGTCTTCTTTGTTGAAAATCAAGTGCTCATAGGTGTGTGGTTTACTTCTGGGTCTTTAATTCGATTCCATTGGTCCACCTGTCTGTTTTATGCCAATACCATGTGGTTTTTATTACTATAGTTCTGTATTTAGAGCTTGAAATCAGAAGTTTGTTTATTGTACAGGATCATTTTAGCTACCATGGGTTTTTTGTTTTTCCATATGAAGGTGCCGTGCCTTGTTTTAAGGATCTTTCTTGCCTCGAGTTTGTACCTTGACTTTTTTTTTTGTAAGTATTTTTTTATTTTAATTAAAAAGAAAATTATTTTACATGTCAATCCCAGGTTCTTCTCCCTCCCCTTCTCCCCTGCTGCCCCGCCCCCCAACTAACACCCTACCTATCCCATACCCTCTCTGCTGTATGGAAGTGTGAGGCCTTCCATATGGGGTCCTCAAAGTCTGTCTTATCTTTGGGATAGGGCGTAGGCCACCCCTCTTGTGTCTAGGCTCAGGGAGTATCCCTGCATGTGGAATGGGCTCCCAAAGTCCATTACTATACTAGGGATAAGTACTGATCCACTACAAGAGGTCCCGTAGATTTCCAAGGTCTCCTCACTGACACCCACATTCAGGGGATCTGGATCAGTCCCATGCCACCAAGAGCTCTCCCTTGTTAGGTCAGCTGTTTCTGTGGGTTTCACCAGCCTTGTACCTTGACTCTTACACTTGTTCTTCTGAATCACTTTGGATACTGTGATCTATTTGAGCATTAGCTACCACCTGAATGTTTATATTCTAGTATCTAATTTTCTAGACTGATTGCCTCTTGAGCTTTCAATAGTTGTAGTAAGTGGACTTCTAAAACATACCTGTTTTAACAGCCAATGAATAACATGTATTTAGATATCTAAAAGCCACGTGATGATATTTATCAGAAAAGCAAAAGAAAATTACTCATTGTTGAATGTTGCTAAATGATATCCTTGTCTAGTTGATTATTCTAATGTCTTTTGTATATACAGGTTGGTTTGTATGCAAGAGCATGCAACCTGTAGTTTTGGTTCCTCAGATGCTGTCCATTTTATTTTATTTTATTTTATTTTAAAGTCATAGTATCTCCCTGACCTGGGACCTGCCTATATACACCTTTCTTTTTCTTTTTAAAACCTGGGTATGGGGTTGAGCTCAGGTCCTCATGTTTTCAGTGTAAACATTTTTACTTACTGTCTGAGCTATCCTCTCAGCCCTGGTCTTCCAAAATCTTTATGTTCCTTAGTGAGACATGCATATAGCAAACTGTTAAACTTATGGCTGCTTTCTATAGCAAGAGGAACTACATGTCAGGAGGTGTGTTCAATTGTTTCAGTAACATGATGCTTGAGAGACTTTGGCAGTTTTCTAGAGGATTCAGAAAATGGGCTTATATGTTTGCTGGCTGGTTCAGTGGATAAAGAATCTGCCTCCAAGCCTGAGAACCTGAATTTGACCCATGGGACCTATACTCAGGGTGGGAAGAGAGAAGTGACTTCTGTACACTCACACTATGGCATGTATGTTTTGTGTTCACATGGGACTGTATAAACACACACATGCACACACACACTAAAATAAATCTCACTTAAAAATGTTAAAGAAAAATGGGGGCAGTTCTCTGATGGGTGTTTTAATAAATCTTTCACATATGGCTAGAATAGCAAATGGGTAAGAGTGATTGGTAAAGAGTCATTAGTAACTTAGGTTCACTGGGAATTGTTCATGGCTTTGCAGAGTCCATGCCTATCAGGCTTGGTTCTGACTCACTTCCTGTGATGGTTACATTTGATGTGAGCAACCAACCACAGCCTAGCCGTGAGCGCTGGGCTGCCTCTTAGCTTTGAGAGTCTGTCTGCCCCCTCCCATATAGGGGATAGATGGAGAAATTGGGAAGAGTGATGTTCTTGAAGTGATGTGTGACCAAAGTGTTCACTTATTCTTGGCCATGGGGGTGGGAGGCATGGAAATGTATTCAATTGGTAACATGTCTGGAAGCTTTGGTGTCATACTGAAATAGAAATGCCTGGTTTGGTTATTATTCTGTTAGTGGGGAAAGAGGGGAGGAGGGGAGTCCTTGTTATGGGCCCTGCACTAGTACTTAATTGTCTGTCTTCATCCCTCAGGAAAGTTCTGTAGGAAAGGAAGAATGCAATGGCTGGGAGTATGACCAAACTGGAAATGCATGTCTGGCAGTAGTGTAGACTGTTAGGTGAGAAGACACTAGTTAGCGTCATAATTGAGCAGATTTTATTCCTCCCCATCACCCAGCTAGTTGGGTGACCTTGACTTTATTCAATGCTTTGTAAATACTTAAGGTACAATAGTTAGGGGTACTGTTATTTTCTTGCATTAGCTGTATGACTGGACAAATTATGAATTCCTTAAGAGCCTTAGTTCTGCTAGCCATATCCAGAATTAGTGTATAGATGAAAACCTGCAAGGGAGTACTTTAGAAGCAACACTGTGTAAATAAAGTAATTGTTAGTCAGGTGTTTATGACTGGATTATAATGTTTTGGGACCAAAGTTTACAGTGTCTTGATATTATTTTGAGGTGTTAGAGATTGAGCTATCAAATAGACTTTAGACCAGGAGGATAGGGTAATAACTAGGGTGGTAAAGGAACTGGGACTGGGGAGGAGAGCCTAGAGATGGAGGAACATTGTAAGCTCCAGTGGAGGCCACACTTAGTACAATACAGCAGTGATGAAAAACGTGCGGCATTTTGAAATCACTACAGTTCTATAAGGGATATGAAAACAAAAATAAATTCCTTGAACTTTTTTTGAGACTGATTTGAATGTATTTTCTTAAATATAAATGGTTTATACACATGAAACAGTAGTCCTTAAAGAAGTGGCTCATTGGTTAGGAACACTCAGTGTCTTTGTAGAGGATCAGAGTCTGATTTCAAGCATCTCCGTCAGGCAGCTCACAACCTCCTGTAACTTAAGCTTTAAGGAATCCATGACTGTCTTCTGGCCTCGCAGACCCCTGCACATACATGTGTATGTGTGCACACAACCACACAATTAAAAAATAAGTTCCCCCCAAAAAAGTAAAAGAAATAGCCCTTTGACAATGCCTAGGACCACCAAAAGCTTTTAGTTTTAGGCATTTATTTGGCCTTTTCTAAAACAATAATCCAAATGTATAATATATGAAGAAAGCTTTTGGAAAAGGGTACAAATTCAGCACTAAGCTGTAAATAATTAGCTAAAAGTTAAAATAAACATAAATATATTAGAAATGTTGTGATTTTCAAAAATTGCTAGGGATGAAATTTTGAAATGCATAAGACGACGGGTGTATATAAAGATGAACAGATCTGTCGTAAATATGACAGAAAATTGTAGAATCTAGATGGTAGGTACATAGATAATCATTATACAGTTCTTCTGACTTTTTGTGTGTGGAAGTTTTACTAAAATATTGGTGGAGGCATGAAGCTAAGGCTTACCTGGAAGATTTCCGTCTTCTGACCTAAGACTTGATGTTTTTGGTAGGAACTTTCCGCTGCACCTTTTGCCACACAGAGGTAGAAGAAGATGAGTCAGCAATGCCCAAAAAAGATGCTCGCACACTGTTGGCAAGATTTAATGAACAAATTGAGCCCATTTATGCATTGCTTCGAGAGACAGAGGATGTAAACTTGGCCTATGAGATACTTGAACCTGAACCCACAGAAATCCCAGCCCTGAAGCAGAGGTGAGTGGAAGCCTGTGCCTTGACCTTTTATAACTTGCTTTGGTTTTAATTTTGGAGAGCTAGAGTGAATACTCTGGAGACTAAAGACAAGATGTCACAGAGCTTATAAGTTCTGCCATGCTTGTCTTACTAACTTGTGCCTATAATCAGATTTGTTGGTCTGGAATGTAATAGAGTGCTGGCCTGCGGCAAAATCTTTTAGGTAGTCAGGGTTCACCTTAACCACTCCTGATTGGACCGGAAGCACTCAGCCAATTGGTAGCTAATCCTAAAATTAGTTGTGCCTCTTGTGAATGTTTGAATTTTTTTTCTTTTTTTTTTTCTTGATTTTTTTTTTTTTTTTTTTTTGGTTCTTCAAGATGGGTTTCACTGTGTAGCTCTGGCTGTCCTGGAACTAGGCTGGCCTCAGAGATCCACCTGCTTCTGCCTCCTGAGTGCTGGTATTAAAGGTGTGTGCCACCACTGTCTGGGTTGTAGTCAACTTTTAAAGGCTAAAATTCTTTGAGGAACACAGCATTTTCCTATGATTTTTGTTTGCTTTTCTTTAGCATGTATGTTTTGTGATAGTCATTGCATACGTACTTTGTTGCTCTTCCTCCCTGATTTCTCTCCCATGCCCCTGCCTCCACTCCCAGCTCCCACTTACACCATTGCATCCCACACAGTCCTCTTTCAGATTTACATGTATTTTATTCTCTGCTACCCCAGACACACACCCCTCCTCCTTCAAAACTTCCTTCCTCTTTCCTACTTTTGTTCTCTCTAATTCCATGACCTACACCCACACTATATATAAAAATATGTACACATACAACATTCTCATATATGCACACATACATAAACATTATAAGCAAGGGTTTATGTATGAGTGAGAACATGTAGCATTTTGTTTTATTCTTCTGAAACATTTTAAACATATGCTTCTTGTGTTACTAAGTTTTAATGCAACTTTCTGAAGGTACAGTGTCACCCATGAGTTAATACTGCTAACAATGGCTCCTTCCTCTTTTTTCAGTGTGCTGTAGTATTTGAATTGCCAGGCAGGCTTAGTTCTACCATGCCATGAAAAGTCATTATATTTTAAAAGGTTTATTTACTTTTAGTTTATGTATACTAATGTTTTGCCTACATGTGTGTGAATGTACTGCATCTATGTCTGGTGCCCACAGAGACCAGAAGAAGGTGTCAGATCCTCTAGAACTGAAATTACAGATAGTTGTGAGTCACCCTGGGGGTGCTGGAAGTGAACCCAGGTTCTCTGCAAGAGCAGCAAGTACCTTTAACCTCTGTGCCATCTCTCTAACCCATAAGAGTTACTATATTACTATATTACTTCTTGAGAACTAGTGTCAGGGAGTGTTCTCTTGTTCTGCCCTATCTTTCTTTCTGATACCAAGGTATCAGAACCAAGCTATCATAACCACCGACCTGCTCCTGACTCTCGAGCTCACAATTATGATTGTATTTGTGTGGGGTTCTGGAGCTTCTGTTTCATCTTTATTTTTCATTAGAAATAGCTTTTCATTCATACAGTGTATTCTGATTCTGGTTTCCCCTCCTCCAACTCTTCCTAAATCCTTCCCACATCCCACTCACACAAGTCCACACCGTTTCTTTTTCTCATTAAAAAACGTGAGCATCTAAGTAATAATAATAATAAGATAAAATAAAAACAGACAAACCAGTATAGGACAAAACATACATAAAAAAGAGCCAAAGAAAAGTCACAAGAAATACATACAGATGCTGAGTCACGAATATTCACACACATAGAAAATTCGTAAAACAAAATTGGAAACTATAATGTATAAACAAAGAGAAAGGGGTGGGGAAGCCCAGAGAAAGCATTATCAGACAAAACACCCTCCAAAAATGCTATTGGGTTCATTTTGTATTGGCCATCTACTGCTGGGCGTGGGGCCTGCCTGCCCTTAGGTGTGGTTTATATACCTAGCGAGATTCCCTTGGAGTGATTATCAATTGGACATAGCTTCTGGGTTAAAGACAGGGCCTGTGTCTACTTCTCTCAGCATTGGGATTCCATCTGGCTTGGACCTGTGCAGGCCCTGTGCATGTTGCCACAGTCTCTGAGTTTATATGTGTGTCAGTACTGTTGTGTCTAGAAGGCCTGTTTCCATGGTGTCTTTCATCCCCATTGACTCTTACAGTTTTTCTGTGTCATCTTCTGCAGAATTCCCCGATCACTGAGGGGAGGGATTTAATAAAGATAACCCAACCCATCTAGGACTGAGTGTTCCAAGATTTCTCACTCTCTGCACTTTGTCCAATTGTGGGTCTCTATACTAGTTCCCATATACTGTAGGAGGAAGCTTCTTTGGTGATAGCTGAGCAAGATGAGCATAGAAAAATGGCATTAAGAGTCATTTTATTGCTACGGTCCTTTAGTTGAACAGTAATATTTGGTTTTCCCCTAGATCCATGGTCTATCCAATCTCAGATCCTTTACTACCAGGGCAGTGCTGGTCATTTCTTCCATCTCATGGAGTGGGCCTTAAATCCAATTATATAGTGGTGGGTTGCTTTCACAACTTATGTGCCACCATTGCACCAATATATCTTGCAGGCAGATCGCTATTGTAGATTTCAGTGTTTGTAGCTGGGTTGTTGTTTACCTTTGTACTCTGGTAGTGTGCAGAGTGCTGTAGTGATGTTTGCCTCCTCACCTGTAGCTGTGAGAGATGTTTAGTTGGGGCTTTGTCTCCCCTGTTATTTGGTTACTCCATTTAGACTTCTTTCATATATGTATATATTTTAAGAAGCTGCCAGGCGTGGTGGTACACACCTTTAATCCTTGCACTCAGAAGGCAGAGACAGGCAGATCTTTGTGAGTTGGAGGCCAGCCTGGTCTACAGAGTGAGTTATAGGACAGCCCAGGGCTACACAGAGAAACCCAGTCCCCAAAAACAAAAAGCAAAAGGGAGGTGGGGGGTGTTTCTACTGTATTAGGTTTTCAAATAGCTTAGTTTTAGTTGTCCCTCTGTATTTCCTGCTTACCCCTTCTTCCCTTGCCCTTCCAATTTGATCTTCCCTTTTCAGTCCACCCACACCCCCCTGTCCCCATTGCTATTTATTGTTTCCTCTTCCTATGGAGATCACACTGTCCACTCTTCAGTCCCTTACTCTGTACCTAAGAACTGTGGTTATGTGGATTGTTGGCTGCTTATCAAAGATCTAACAGTTAACATTCACATATAAGTGAATACATACCATGTTTGTCTTTTGGGTCTGGGTTGCCTCCCTCGGCATGTTTTTTTTTTTTTCTAGTGGAGCTTCTATTTTTTTTTTTTTATGCCCTCTATTATGTACTGTTAAACAAGTCCTGAGTTAATTGTGTTTTTTTACAGTTGTATGGCGAATTCTGTAACTTTATTGGTTATTGTGGCCTAACACCTAACACCATGTTTCGGTTAGGGTGTATTTGCCTGTGATGATTTGTCTTCCATGACCACCTAGTACAGTTTATAGCTCAGTTGCATACTGAAGGTCTAGATTTCTTTTTCCATCTCTATTCTTCCCTGTTGTATTGTCTTCTTAAAACTATGAGGGGATCTTCCCTAAGGTGGCCATCTGTGTCTTGATTACCTGCAGATGAAAATATCCAAATGCAGAGAAGATGGCATCTGTTCCTTGTGTCTTATTCTAAAATATGACCACAACATTCCGGAAAACACCTTCTGAAATATGACCACAGAAACATTGCAGAAAATACCTTCTGAAATGTGACCATAGAAACATCCCGGAATACACCCTTTATCTTATCTGTTCCCCAATGTCTTCCTGGCTAGAATTACTTTGTGAATGTATTTTAAATCAATATCTGATCAGGGGGATGAAATTGCATGATTGGTACTCAGAGCAGCTAAGCTTTACTTTGGAGTAACTAGCCATCAATATTTAAATAAAATTGACAAACAAAAATCAAGGAGCCATGGTTAGTAGGGAAACATTACATCCACATCACAGGCAGGCTCATGTTTGACTCAGTAAGTTAGCTCACTGGTGAGACAGAAACATTTACTGTCATTTAGTTGATGCCCCAAATAAAGTAAGATTTTGAGGGTAGTCTTTATTCATTCCCATTGTTTTCTATCTCTCTCTCTCTCTCTCTCTCTCTCTCTCTCTCTCTCTCTCTCTCTTTCTTTCTTTCTTATAATAACATTGAAAAGTAAAGACAGGTCCACACTAGAGCAGTGTGCCTTTCTTCTCTCTCCTGACTGGAGTTAGGTAACTCTGGAGGGTAATGTTTTGAGGCACATAGAAAAGGCAAGCTGAGTACAGCAGGATGAAGGTGATGGCTGAGGACTGACAGCACTGACAGGAGTTGGGGAAACAGTGAGATGAGCAGGGAGAACTCAGCATGTAGCAGAAGCACAACAACAAAAATGGATCAGGGCGAGAAAATGAAAGGAACGTGAGTGTTAAGAGAGAAAAAAATGTAAAGAGCCAAGATACACAGAAGTAAAAAGTCAGATTACAGTAAAGGCAGCTTCACCTGGAGGAAGGTAGAGTGTCTATCGACAGATATAGCCAAATTAAAACAATTGGTAAACAATGCAAAAGCAATATCATTTGAATACAGAAAGGAACAGAAGGGAGAGGGAAGTCAAGTGCTTGCAACTGTAGCATGAGACATCAAAAAAGCAGAATGTAAAGATGGAATATATATTTGGTCAGATCCAAAGCAGGAGCAAGGAGACAATAGGGAGGAGTTAAAGGAAAGTATTAAGACCAGCTAGACTGCCAGGGAGAAAGGCTGTGGGTCAGAATGGAACAGAGTATCCCTGGGTGCAGGTAGGATAAGGAAAGAATGCCAAAGCAGTAGCTGAAAAGCATGCATTAAATAACTGGAACAAGCTTGTTGCTTGGTTTCAAAAGTATAGGAATCAGAAGCAGGGCAGGAGGGCTGAATTAAGCCCGAGACTGTCTCTAGAGAACGATCAGAAGCACAGTGTTCTAAGGGACATGTAGGCAGCCAGCCAGATTCTTGAACACAGGCACATCAGAGAAACCTCACCTCAGCACGTGACAGCCAGCCCAAGGAAAGAGAGACCAGCTTAGTGAGCAGAACAAGAACAGTGCCCCTAGTGGCTTATGAGGGGAGAAGATTAATGAAATGTTGGTTAGATTTAGGATGAGCTGGTTTCCAAAAGGATAATGGAATGCAGGGAAATGAATCAGAGAACGGTGAGGGCAATCATAAGGTCTAGAATACCTGTGGGCACTGGGAAACCAGCACAAAAGGTATGGTGTGAGCAGGTAGTTCGGGAAACATGATGGATTGTGTGGTGAAACCTCTACACAGGCACATCAGAGACAAACCGTTACGACCAAGATTGAAAACTTTAAAGCAGGGGAAATAGGAAGCAGAAGGGAAAAGGCACACTTAAACTTGGCTTAGCTCATAGAATGGGGAAGTCTAGTGATTGGAGAAAGAAGGAACAATCAGGCCTATAGTGTTCAGGCAGGCAAGGAAGGCCGTGGAGGTAATGAGCAAACCAGACCAGGAAGCAGATCCGATCCCTGATGGGGGTGGGGGGTGGGGAGGGAATGGCTGGGGACAGAGAGTCATTCTAGTTGTAGAAATACAAAGGTGCAGCTGGATAGAAAAGGGACTGTCTGAAGAGTGTTCTGTTCAGTGAGTAGCTGGAGGAGAATGTTAATTCTAAGCTGGGGTCTGACCCTGCACAGTAACTTCCTAACTTCTTCCATGGTCACACACACCTTAGATTAAAGTTAAATTAGGAAAGTACTTTTAATACAGTATTTTGTTTTGTTTTAAACAAACATTTCATGGAAAGATACGACTGGGAGCTGTTTTGCCTGACTAGTATCTTTAAGTAGACTTTCACTGTCCTTCTCCTTCCCCATGCAAATTAGTGGGCATGTAACAATCTCTAAAACATTGGTTTTCATGTATATGAGAGGGTACAGTGTTTGCAGAACTTCAATATGGTCTGATCCATACAGCTTTCCCCCTGGGCTATAGAGAGCTCTCTGAGAATTCTTGAAGCATGCCTGCTGGATTGCTAGTAGCATTTGTTCATGCTTGTACTACATTAGCCCTCTCTCCAGCTGTCCTTTCTGTTCAATGCCCAGATTTTAATTTTTCTTCTTGTTCCTCTCTAATCTTTTCTACAGCAAGGACCGAGCAGCAACTACTACTGGAGCTGCTGGTCTGGCAGGTGGGCACCACCGGGAAGCATGGACCAGCAAAGGCCCCTCTTATGAGGACTTGTATACCCAGAATGTTGTCATTAATATGGATGACCAAGATGGTGTTCATCGCACCTCACTGGAGGGGAAATCTGCCAAAGAGAGGCCCATTTGGTTGAGAGAGAGCACTGTCCAAGGGGCATATGGTTCTGAGGAGATGAAGGAAGGTAAGAGTGAGAAGTCACTAAGATGGCTATGTCATGGACTTGGTAGAAAATTAAATGGGCTTAGAAGAGAATGCCTGGGTAATTCTTGGTTTTATTGAAAATTCATAGTATGAAATTGAGCAATACGCATTAAAAGCAGCCAATGTGTTGTACTGTCTTCTAGTTTAGTCTAACTAACAAATAGGTTTTTAAATCTCTGTTCTTTATTTTTATGTGTATTAGTGTTTGCTTGTGCATACATATAAGGAACTACATTCACTTTTTTTAATGAGTTTAAAGTTGTGTAGTTTGCTTCAGGAAAATGAAACTCCCATTTGTTTATCCATCCAGTAAATTCTTACTCAGTGTCAGGTATTGTCCCAGTGCATGGGTCACAGTGAATAAGAAAGATAAAATTCCGTAGCGGCAGAATCTCCAGCCTTAGAAGGAAACAAGGGTAGTGAGCCTATGTCACTGTGCTGGAAGATGAGTGCTGTGGGGGAAACAGAGCCCTGATGGAGTGGCATTTGAGTAAAGATGTGAAGGATGCAGAAGTTAGAAAAAAAAAAACCAACCTGCCAGGGTAAACAGGTAGAACAAATGCCCTGAGAGAGTGTGTGCCTTGTGTTTACAGGGAATACCAGCTGTAGCTGGAAGGGAGTGGATAAGGGTGGCAGGGCAGGAAGTCGGTAGGTGGCCAAGAGGAGGTAGCACTTTATAGGCCATTGTAAGACCTCTGGCTTTTACTCGAGCAAGGGAAGGGGCCATGCTTTCATTTACTGTTATACCAGCTACTGTACTTGGTCCTATCTTGGCATTATCCCATAATTCTTACCCAGAGTCTCAGAAGGCACACCTTCTAAAATTTAGAAATTGAAAAATTTGCTGAAAATAGGACAGCCTTTGTGGGGGAAAAGGAGAATTCACATTCATGTAATCTTACGTAAACCTGTAAATTCCATGTACTTAAGCTTTAGTATTTAAGAAGCATTTTAGATATTCTGTAGAACAGCAACTCAGAAAATGGAGCCAGTAACCTCTGTGTTGCTATTTATCAATTTAAACATAACACATCTAAGTCTATCTTTCATTAGTTACAGATGAATGCTTGTGACTTTCTGGGTTTTAACTTCCAGGTGGCATCGATATGGACACATTTCAGGGGCGTGAGGAAGCTCGTGCAGGGCCTGATGACAATGAGGAGGTCATGCGAGCTCTACTCATTCATGAGAAAAAGACTTCTTCTGCCACAGCTGGCTCAGTGGGAGCAGCCGCTCCAGTGTCTGCTGCCAATGGCAGTGACTCGGAGAGTGAGACCAGTGAGTCGGATGATGACTCCCCACCCCGGCCAGCAGCTGTGGCTACCCATCACCGGGATGAGGATGAGGAAGATGATGAGTTTGAGGAAGTAGCAGATGACCCCATTGTTATGGTGGCCGGCAGTCCATTCTCCTATAGTGAAGTTAGCCAACGGCCAGAGTTGGTAGCCCAGATGACACCAGAGGAGAAGGAAGCATACATAGCCATGGGTCAACGCATGTTTGAGGACCTCTTTGAGTGAGCTTTCCCTGCTCTCTCCTCCTGTTAGCTCATTTCAGAGAGAACTTCCCACCAAGTGCTAAAGTGGCTCCTGCCCCCTTGATGTCAAGCACCTACTAATCTAGTACAAAAGCATAATAGGAGAGAAAGTTTGATTTTTTTTTTTTTTTTAATGTCAGAAACTTCCAAGAAAGGTAGGTGGGCTATAAGTATTCCCTCTCCTCTTATTACTAAAGTATTAATATTTTTCTGTAATTCCTTACCTATTTTTTTCCTTCATTTTTAAGACATGTTTTTTCTCACTCGGATTAAAATGCTCCTGTCTAAATTAGGATAAACTTATCCTATTACAACTGTTTTCTGGTCAGGCATTTGAAACAATTCCTTGAAGTCCTGCCAACCAAAGTAGCTTACCAAGAAGCAGATCACTGGTTAGGGGAGCCCCAAACACTTCATCTTTCCTCCAAATTGAGTTTGGGATCACCCTATAAAAGGAGTGAGAGAGTACAGAAGAGAGAGAGAGAAATTAGAGGAGAGCATGCACGTATGTCCAGGGTTACAGAGATAGAGCAGGCTAGGCATACCTTCATGAAGAAATCAGGAAAGTGTGCACAAGGGTAAGGAATCTGTCCACAACTGAAGAACTGAGAGTGGGGACAGTGCTTTAGAACTGCCCCAGTGTGATTTGGAAATCTATGTAAAGCCGAGCCTGGTCCCACTTCCCTCCTGCTCTACAGGCCTTTTGCCAGTGCTCTTAATTAAGGAGCTGTTCGAGTAGAAAGCAGTAGAGGATTGTTGGCTACTCCACTCTTCCTCGATAGCTTCGAAACATCAAGGCCTCTGTCTCTCCTGTGAGTCTTGTCAGACTTTGTATTCTAGCCTCTCCACTGTGTTGTTGAGCATTGTAACCTCAAGGCACACAGTTATGTGTCATGGTGTTATTCCTGCAGGCAGAACTTTCAAAATAAAGGACTTTCATATAAGGTCTACAACCATTACATTATATTTTATAGTGGTTTCCCTTGCATTGTGACTTTTAATTATCATTTCTAGTGTATGTGAATTGAAGAGCGTTTGAGTATCTGAGCCTTGTATAAAGTGATTATTCATTTACCTGGTTGTTGGATGACTGAATATTGATGGTTTACTTATTATTGTTTAAAATTTGAATTTCTGGTTCTAACATCTTGGAGTATAACTAAAATGAACACTCTTCCCATTTAAAGATGTTAGAGATGTCTCACTAGCCATATATCATAGGTGCAATTGGATGCAAGCTAAATTCTGTTTTGTTTTGTTTTTGGCATTGAATTGCCTTAAAATACCTTTTATGTATTTATCTTAAATACATGAACTGTTCAACTTTTAAATTTTGTTTTTTTAAACTTTTATGGTTCTAGAAAGATGTTGATGTTTAAACTATGTTCTTTGTTGCATTTTATGTGATTATGTGTATGAGTGTGTTTTCTATTGTGGAAAAATATATTAATAAAGGCACTCATTAAAGCAGTGTTTGAATTAGACCAGAGAGGTGGTCGTACTCACTAAATGGGTATTAATCAGGAACTAAATATTTTCCAAGGAAAATACACGGTTGTTCATAAGAAGACATTAGGAAGAAAAGTTGTCCATCCATACTGTGTTTCATATAAAAGGATTCTCATTTTCTCCTACTGTTTGCAAGACACTCTTAGCTATTTTATTTGACTGATTATTTGGAACAAACATAAATCAGGGATGGTATGTGTGAGTGAAAATACTGGGAACGGGATTTGCAGTAATCTCAGTGTGTTGTACAACAGAAGAGATTCCCATTTTGGAAAATAGCCCACAGATAATGGATTATATGTAGAAATAGTGGAATGACAAAAGCAAATTCTATGTTAATGCTAAGATTTTTTAGGTGTCTTTCTTTTCTCATATTTAAAAATCCCAGGTTAGTAAAATTAAATTAATAAGACAATATAATTTAATATGTAAGTTTTTGACTATTGCCTCTATATTTCAATAACATGTGAGCAAACCTCAGGAGAGCTTGCTCTTATTTTGTCAGACAGCCATGTTTGTCTCAAGCTGCTCAGGAGTTTGTTAAGAGAAGCCAGTTAGTGACAGAAACACTAAAAATGGGAGTGCTGCTACTGTTAGCCTCTGAATCTCTAGTGAGAGCACTCTATCCCCATAGGTGGCAAATACTTGTAGTAACATGTAGTAAAGAGGGACCCCAGGATGTTAGGAATTATCACCACCCACAGTGTTTAGTGAAGGGTGGGCAGGAACACAATTTCTCTGAATGTGGCTTGCTGTCTTATTATGCTCATGTCAGCTCTTCATGTAGCCTGACTTTTCCACTGCCCTTTAGACTTTCACGAACTCTTAACATGGAAGACAACTTTTAGTATCATTTCTTTGGGAAACACCACTCCTTTGAGGGGTGGGAAGCAAGGGGCTTATATTCTCTGTTCCTATCTCTGTTACCCTGTTTTCTCCATCTGTACCACCTGAATGGATTATTCTGGGTTCCATTAACACCAGTCTGTGTTGTATTGAATCTTCCTGGGGGTGGGAGTGGAATCTCAGCTGTTCTCAGAGGTTCTACCATGAAAGTTGACTGGAGTTTCTGCTTCCCTTTTTCTTTCCATGTCATCCTTTTTTCTCAAAGGCCTTGGAAAGTTTTCCCATGTTTTAAGATATTCCTGTTCCTTTCAAATAGTTGCCTTTAAAGTGTCCGTGACATCCAGAGGGGCCTATCAAATGTAGGAGCCATAATGGGAGGGTAACTTTGGCTTCCTTTTCCCCTCAAGCTGCCCCCCCCCACACACACTAATATATATACTTTTTCCCAAAACTAAGGTGGTAAGCTGCCCTAGCCCTAGGTCCACCTGGGGCCTCTTTGTTTGGTCTGCCCTTAAAGTTGATGCTTTTTGTTTATTTTGAAACCTCTCCCTCACCTTTTCACAAATCATCTTAAGGAATATTAAATTTAAATTATTTTTAAGAATCCACTCAGCAGATCTTGGTGGAAGTCAGGGGACTAGGTGCTAACCCTAGTGCTAGTGGCCAGACAACCTTACCTCTGATGCCATACTAGTGTGACATTCTTGGCCATTTTCTGAACAGTCTTTTAAGGAATGGTTCTGCTAGGCTCCCCAGATTTACTCCAGCTATTGTTTTATGGGGGCAAGTGATTCTACATTTTTAAAAATAAAGCCAAACAAACACCCACAAAAAAATGCCTTGTGATATGCTGAAGGAAATCAAAACCAGCAAAGGGGTTTTAATTGAGAGATTAAGGTAGAGGGTAGATTTGGAATTGGCAGTGCCACAAGTCAAAATGAGCTGTCAGATAATTGGGTTTCTATGTTCCCATCTTGTTGTGGTACTTAACTTCTAGTCATCTGCATGACTAAGGGAGGGATAATTGAGGATTTTATAGCTGTTGATATTATAAGAGGTTGGGATACCAGCAGGAGATGAGAACAGCAAGGGCAAGTTCACTTTATTCCATCAGTTGGCTCCAAGCCTAGATTTCCAGCCAGGACTACAATAAAAAAAAAAAAAAAAAAAAAAAAAAAAAGGAAAGAAAAAGATGTAGATGTGTGTTGCTTTTTTTCTCTTTATTCCCAAGTTTTTTTAAAAAGGAAGTATAAAATAACAGTTTCTTATTCTCAACCACCAGAAGTCACTTGACTGGGAGGAGCTCTCTACTCAGTAGAGCCCCTTAGTAGAGTGCTTACCTAGCATCCAGGCCTTGGGTTAGATCCCCCACCACTGGGAATAAAGAAAAGACCTTTCAAATTTTTGAAATTGGCATGATTCATTTCCTTATTTGTTTTGCGCATTGTTTTTATCAAAGTTATGTTACCTTTAGCAGCCTGGTTGCAGTCTCGGTAGCTTTTTTTTAATAGCTAAAACTTCTCTTCTGGAAAAGGAGGGCTTTTAGAAAGAAGCTGGTACTGTGGTAAACTCACTGTCTATTCATGTTCCCCCTTCCTCCCCCCTCCCCCGCTGCTATAAAAGAAATAAAGTAAACTGAACAGGATTAGTGCAGATAACTCTTAAAGCTTGTGAAGCCGAAGTGGGTTGAGAAAGGGGAAGCTAATGAAGTCTTCCTTTGGAGGGCTAAAGGGATGAACCAATTCCCGAGTGCCTTTAAGTGCAGGAGCAGATAAGTGGCCTCGCTTCAGAGTGAGCTTCATGTCCCCAGTACCAGAGGCAACCTTTCGAATTCACTTACAAAGCTGCTAGGCCTGGTGCATGACCCAGTTTCAACAGTCAGCCCACGATTCCCATCATACAAAAGTACATTATCGCCTACCCAATGTAAATAAGTCTGTGAAATTAGCCTAGAAAGAGTACAAGTGCCAGGCTCTTGTATGTCTTGAATAAAAGACATACAAGATGGTTGTATAGTCTCATTGTTACATAAATGGATCTAATGTTTTAAAATTACCCAATTAGAAATATAGATAGTAAAAACTGAGAACTCCTCTGCCCACCCCCATTTCACTGTTCTGAGGAAACCATTGTTGACAGTTTGCTTATTCCATACATCTTCTATGCTGTTAGTCCCCTTTCTGCATAAATGGGATTCCATATACTGTCAGTTGCTTTTGTAAAAATTAGAGCTATATAGAATTGTAAAATACCATATGATGGTTTATGCAACCTCCTTTGTTAATGACCAGCCCTATCCTTACGTTTTCATTTCTTTTGGTTATTTCAGGGTATGTTAGTCTGCCTTGCATTGTTGTAACAAATAGCTGAGGTGAGGTATTGCCTAAGGAACAGCGGGTTTGTTCAGTGAGTTTTGGAGGGTGAAAGTCTCAAGAGCAGACTTCCACATCTATCTGGTCTCAGATGAAGGCCCACTTGGCTGCAGCACAAAAGGGTAGAAAGGGAAATGGCTGTTTGCAGAAGAGCCCAAGGCATGGACTGGACTTCACTTTAGTAGGATATGCTCTTATGAGAGGCAGCATGAGTCCCTTTTCCATTCCTGGTGATGTGATCATCATGGGGCTCAACTCCTAAATGTTCCTCCATCTCAGCACTCCACCACCAGGGACCTGCCTAGCACACAAAACTTCCAAGCCCACAGGACGTGTCCATTTACTTCAGTGGATACAGCCAGATTATTTTTTAAAAAGATGGTCAGGTGGTATTTGAGCCAAAGAAGAGTATGGAGTATTGGTACTTGATTAGAGTTTATGTCTGGAGAATTATAAAGCCATGTTCATAGTCTTGGTGTCCAAGACCATGTAGATAGGAAGATGGGGGTAGATTTGAAAGATGATAAGAGATAAAAGTAATATGATTTGGTGACTTTGGACGGGATGTTTTTTCTTGGATGATTCTGAAGTTTTCTACATGGATTAGAAATAGAGACAGGGGATTTTCCAAATTCAGCAGATAGTGCTGCTATTTTACCTACAAGGTCAACCTAAAAGTCATAACAGTTGACCATTTTTGCTTTCTTCACCCTACATCAAACTTATCATCCAGTTCTGCCAGACTCAAAATATCATCTAACTTATATAACCTAATTCTGAAGGTAGAGCTGACAGGACTTGCTGATGAATTAGAGATACACTGTAATCTAGTGGCTTCTATCACTACCGTTCTCTTCTCAATCATGTCCACTCTCACCTTGATGACTGCAGCCACCTCTCTCTGCTTCCACAACACACACACACACACACACACACACACACACACACACACACACACACACACACACACACAGAGAGAGAGAGAGATTTTAACCATGCATCCACACAGGGATTTTTTTAAAATGACATCGTAAATCAGATTTTAATTTAAATTAACATCCAGATCTCTTACCCTTTCCAACAGTCCCTATTTGATCTGGCCTCTAACTGCCTGCTTCTTCCACTAATTTCCTTGTTGAAAACTGAACTTGACTAGAGCATTTTTTTTTGCCTGCCTTAGGTCTTTGTCTAGTTAGTCTCTGTCTAAGACACTCCCCATTCTTGCTTGTCACATCACTCTTCAGCACAAATGCCACCTCTGAGAAACCAGTTTTCTGTTCTCCTGTCTATTTTATATTCTTCTGTTTTTTTTTTTTTATTTATTGCAATCTTAAAACTTGAAATAAGTGTCTGTTTTATGCCCGCTCCACCCCTCCCCAAAGGAGACTAAGTCACCAGAGGACAGGATACTAGCATATAGAATTAATTCTGCAGCAGAGTCTATACTCAGTAAGTGTTGAGTGGGGAGATGGGCAGATGAGTTAGCAGTAGGGGAATCTGACCTTTTCTGTACCGAAGCTGATCATTTTGTTCCTGCCTGAATTGCAAATTAGTTAATTATGTTCTTAATCAGATAATCATGCTCACTTGTGATTCATGGTGCCTAGGGCTCTGTCGGTAGGGGGTGCTGGAACACAGTTTCTGAGGCACAGCTAGACATCTTGAAGCTTTGGTTCTGGGAGCCATTAGCTTTAATGTTTGTGGAAAAGGAAGTTTAGTGATACTGGGGCTTCACTGTCTACACTTGAGATGTATCAGACCCAAATGGAAATATGCTATAACTGAATAGTATGCATGGTTGGAAGACTCCTATTGGGGAGTAATAGCACAATATAATTCTTAAATTTTAAAAAGTAACACTATCGATGTGTTGGGTTAAAGAAAGAATACTATTTTCCCTTCTTTTAAAGGGACTGTTAGAACTTTGAAAACACCATTAAGAGGTCACATTTGTAGCTTGCTTTGAGTATTTCTGTGGACATAGTCAAGTGTATTTTTTTAAGACTTTTTTTTAGTAATTGTGTGTGCACATGTGTGCTTACATATGTGGGTGGGTACCCATGGAGCTGGAGGCATTAGATCCTCCCTGGAACTGGAGTTATGGGTTGTTATGAGCCAGCTGGATGGGTGCTGGGAACCAAACTGGTCCTGTGCAAGAGCAGCAAGAGCTCTTAACTGCTGAGCCGGCTCCCCAGCCCTATAACCCTAGGTATTATACTTAGTGACAGCTGGTGGTTCCCATTCATACATTTTTGCCTGAAGGCTCTGCCACCCTTGCTCCTCCCATCATTCACCAGGAGAGTCACCTTTGTTTCGTGTGTTGGCTCCGTATTCTTGGAGACCTTAAAAGACTTTGTTGTGGGATATTTGTACATGGTGTGCGTTGTTGCAATTGGTATAATAAAAAGCTAAATGGCCAATAGCTAAGCAGGAGGTATAGGTGGAACTTCTGGCAGAGAGAGAGAGAGAGAGGAGGAGGAGGAGGAGGAGGAGGTGAGTCTAGGTGTGTGTGGTGCACCAACAAGACATGGAGGGAATCAGACATACAGAAAAGTAAAAAGCCATGAGGCAAAATGTAGATTAATATGAATGGGTTGATTTAATTTATAAGAGTTAGTGGAAGAAGCCTAAGCTAAGGCTGTGCTTTCATAATTAATGTAAGTCTCCATGCTGGTATTTGGGAGATGGCTGGTGAGTGAAACAAAGACTTATAGGACTTTGTTTGTGCTTTATTCTTTCCCCTTAGGGATGGAATGGGGGAGTTTGGCAGAAGCATTGTTAAGAATGTGACAGATTCTTCACCATCCAATTGCATGATACTGGGAAAGGGCTGTTTTCTTTGTAATAAAGGAAGCCATGCCGCAAGTGGAGGAGCTGAGAGGCAAACTCACTGGGACAGTTGGGAGTCCCCTGGGCTAATCTACATGTAACATACTAATACATATTATAAGTTACATTGTTCCCATGATTTCCATGAAACTTCACCCCATGTCTTGAGAGCCAAGGCCCTCTGCTTCTTGCTCACTGCAGTACAGTTCACTTCCCAGGCTCAGAGCCTGGCATGTAGGTGATAGCCACCAGTATGTATTGGCTGAATGAATAAACAATTATAAGGCAGATTCTCCAGGCTACAAATAAGCTATGACCCTTTCATATGCATTTTTTCTTTCTGTCATCGCATACCTGATGTCTGTGATACTAATTTGTGTTATCTGTCCACACCTTCCTTTTTAAAGGGGCATTTTTACAAATGACATTTTCCCAGCAAGTGTTTAAACTACTTTGCCAAAAGTTGTCTTACAAATGCATCCGATTTTAGGCTTGCACGTGAATTTATTTCATGTATGCGAAGGTAATCCTTTAAGGAGAAAATTGTATCAACAACAAAGCTTGAACTATTTTCTTCCTTCAGTTTGTGCTTTATTTCATTTATTTACTTTTCACAGCACTGGAGAATTGACCCCTGGCCTGGGTCTGGTGCATGATGCTAAGCAAGCATTCTGCCACTGAGCTACATTCTCAGCCCTTCCTTTCATTTTCTTTTTTAAATCAACTAAGAATTTAACTTCTCTTATAATAAAATTGGTGGGTTTGTACTGGTCTTCATGTTGTCAAAGATGCAGATGCTTGCCTTGTCTTGACAAATAATTATTGAATGCTGATGTCTTGTCCTTTCCCATCAGTTAGAGAAAAGGCAAAGGTAAGAGGACATTGTATCTGTCAGTTGAGTCAGTGTACTGTTTATGGTAAAATTCGTGTGTGACATAAAATTAATTGTGTAACACTAAAAACTTCAGTGGAATCTAGTATATTCATAATATTCTGTAACCAACACTATCTAGTTCATTGTGCTGTTTCTATCCAAAAGGAAACCCAGTACAAACTGGGTGCTCTCTCTCTCTCTGTCTCTCTCTGTGTGTCTCTGTCTCTCTCTCTCTCTTCTTTCTCAGTTTAAAACCTTTACTTTTAAATTGGGATTACAATACTTGAATGATGGAAATCAAATGAAGGCACCCAAAGGATTGCTGCTTCATGGAATTTTATAAGCTTTAAAATACAGATACACTGTTATATATTTATGAGTTTGATATATGACAAATGTGAAATCACTGATGCACAAAGGAGAAGAACATATTACTGAAATAAATGGTGCTGAGATAATTAGTTTACATTTTTTCTAAGAATATGAGTTATGTTTTATTTATGTTCTACTTGGTAAATAAAATTATTTCTATTTTTGTTTTTGTTTTTTTGTCACATAGGTCTTTATTGATTCTTAGGGGATTTCACACCATGCCCTCCAATCCCACTCATCTCCCAGTCCCTCCATGTCTGCCCCCCAACCCTGCAGCGTCCCTCCCAAAATTAATTCAAAACAAACAAAATCACCTTGCTTCTCCATCTTTCTGGCCTCCCCAGCAGCTCTTCACTTGTCCTTGTGGCATTGGGAGCTTCGGTGTGTCATGACAGTATACCCCTTGTGCAATCAGTCCCGCCTGCAGATGTTCACTGCAGTGAGTCATTGGTCTGGTTCAAGGCCTCTGGCCTCTGGCCTCTGGCACACCATCATCTCTGTTCTCTCCCTGAAACTCCCCTCAGGCACTGAAACTCCTCTGTTGCCCCGAGTCATGGAGATCCTGCAGTTACCACTCTGCAGGACCAGTCCTTTTATGCGCTCCAGCAGGTCATAGGTGGGGTAGACATTAGAGTCAACTCGAGGCTTCATCTCCTTTGTTACTTGGTGACTCCGTTTAGACTTATTTCATGTATGTATATATTTTAAGAAGCTTCCACTGTATGAGGTTTCCATATGATCCCCCAAATGGCCCTTAGTTTTAGCTGTCCTTCCCTAGTTTTCTACTTACCCTTCATCTGTCCTCTGATTTGTAACTACCTATTCTATTTCCCCGTCATAGGGGGATCCATCCCTGTACCCTATTTTATTACTCTACACCTAACCTCTGTAAGTTCTAGGGATTGTTCGCTTTCTTTTGAAGATGTAATAGCTAACATCTACATAAGCAAATAATATCATATTTGTCTTTCTAGGTCTGGGTTACCTCATTCAGGATGATTTTTTAGCTCCACCCATTAGCCTGTGTATTTCATATTTTTTAAATGACGGAGTAACATTCCATTGTGTAAATGTACCACATTTTCTTTATCTACTTATCCACAAATAGACATCTAGGTGGCTTCCTGTTTCTGGCTATTTTGAATAGAGCAGCAATGAACATGGTTGTGCAAGTGTCTCTGTAGGAGAATTTTGAAACATCCTTTAGGTATAGGACCAAGAGTGGTATAGCTGAACCTTTTTTTTTTTTTTTTTTTTTTTTTTGGTTTTTCGAGACAGGGTTTCTCTGTGTAGCTTTGGAGCCTATCCTGGCACTCACTCTGGAGACCAGGCTGGCCTCGAACTCACAGAGATCTGCCTGCCTCTGCCTCCCGAGTGCTGGGATTAAAGGTGTGTGCCACCAACACCCGGCTTGGTATAGCTGAATCTTAAGGTAGATTTAGTCTCGGCTTCATTAGAAACTGCCACACTGTTTTCAGCAGTAGCTGTGCAATTTTGCACTCCCACCAACAGTGGATGAGTGTACCCCTTATATCCTCACCAGCATGAGCTGTCTATTTTATTATTTTTGCCCATTCTGACTGGGTGTAAGATGATATCTCAGAGTAGTTTTGATTTGCGCTTCCGTAATGACTATGGATGTTGATAATTTCTTTAAATGTTTCTCAGCCATTTATGTTTTCTTCTTTTGAAAATTATCTGTTTAGATCTGTACTCTGTTTTTTAATTGGGTTGTTTTGTTTTCTGGATGTACATTTTTTTTAGTTTTTTTATATATTTTAAATATTAGCCCTCTATTGGATTGTAGTTTGAAAAAAAAAAACTTTTCCCATTCTGTAGCTTGACAGTTTGTCTGAATAATGGTGTCTTTTGTCATACAGGAGCTCTTCGTTTACATTTATTGATTGTCCACCTTTGTACCTGTGTTACTAGTGTTCTGTTCAGAAAGTCTTTTCCTGTGCCAGTGAGTTCAAGAATATTTTATTAATGAACTAAACTGTGTATGATTTGCTATGTTTAATCTCTCAGTATAACATCCTTACAACTTTTACACATTGGAGCATATGTCAAAATCTCATTCTTTTTATGGCTGATTGGTGTTAATATTGTGACTGTATGTCTGTGTCCCTCTCTTCAGCTGTAGATGGACATCTAGACGGTGTTTCTGTTTTGAACTTTTGTGAACAGTCCTGCTCTGCGCATTTGTGTATGGATATTAAGTACCTGCTCTCATAGGTAGCCTGGGCAGGTGGTCTTGTATTAAAGTTGTAACTAAGTAGAAGCAAAAAAGCAAGCCAGTAAGAATTCCTCCATGGTGTCTGCTTCTGCCTCCAGGTTCCTGCTTGAGCTCCCATCTTGGCTTCCCTCAGTGATGGGCTGCAACTTGGAATTGTAAGAGGCAACAAACCCTTTCTTCCCCTAGTTGCTTTTGGTCATGTTGATTAATCAGGGCAACAGAAAGCAAACTAGGATAGATATAAGCCTATGATTTGTAGGTTTATACAGTAATGCTATTTGTGTACTATTTCTTTTAAAAATAGTCTCTCTTCCTACACTCTCTGCAGCAATTACTGTCAATCAGTGGGGGGGTAAGTAGCCAGGGAATAGTAGCCAAGGTGTCTATTTTGGCTGTGGTGGTCCCAAGAGAACACCGTTGCTTGCTGGCAATAGCTGCAGAGGGCAGGTTAAGAGATGGGGATTCATGAGTTTTCAATCTCCTTCCCCTCAAAGGAATTCACTTCTCTACATTCCCCACAATCACTCCTAGGACTCAGCTCATAAGTTAAAATCTAGACTTAGCCTGGTCTCCCAGTTCCTTTATCTAGAGCTGTGGTGTCTGCTCCAATTCTGTCACAGTCTTGCCTTCAAGTCCAGGGTCAGAGGTGGCTTACATCTTCCTTTGGCTTAGCATGGAGGTGAGGCCCGTTCATCTGGACATGTTTGGAACTGGACCAGTGTCAGGGGCGGTGGTGATGGCAGTTGTCAGCATCCAGAAGGTGGATCCAGAGCTAAGCTGCCTCTCACAGTATTGCTCAGCATGAAGTCAGCTTTAATCAGCCCTCTCCCACTGGCTTCCAGAGGGAAAGGCTGGCAGCTTTTCATTTCAGGGGACTGACCTACCTGGGAGGTCTGAAGAATGTTCTGACAGCATTCCAAGAGAATCCTTCCCTGCTGCTCTGGGCCTGCATGCAGGCATAATGTACATGTAGGAGGGTTAGAGGAAAGGCAAGACAGAGTGGGTGGAGAGGACCAACTGTGAGGTGTGTGTCAATCACATCTCACATCTTTTTGACAGGCTGTAACTGTTAACTTTAGTGATCATTTGCTTTTTTTTCCCATGGAGACTCGTTAGACTGTAAAATTATTATAGCATCTCCACATTTCCACATCTCCAGCAACAGCAAGCTTCCTAGTTCCTTCCTGCTGATGCAGCCTTCTAACCCCAGGTCCTTGCTCAGTGCACCTTACCCTACCCCACCTGCAGAATACCCACCAAGCAGAGAACTAAATGAATGTATGTGACCGTGACAGCTCTCCCCCTCCCAAGCTTAGTTCTCAAAGTGTATGGTGAGCCATCTTAGGGACTTTTAAATATGTTGTTATCCACCCCTTCTTTCACGGGGCGGGGGAGGGGGGATCTGCTTCATGGGTGTTGGATACACTGTGGCTCCTTCTCACAAATTGCAGTTGCTAAGTCCCTTTTGGAACTTGCCTTTCTCCTAAGTGATACTTTCTCTGGGTCGGCTCTTCCCTTGACATTTCCCCTCCTCTCTTCTGAATCCTCCACAGGCATCCATCACACCCTGCAGTCAGCTCTTCAGACCTGTTCCTGTATGGCTGTTTTTCACTTGCTCCCCATGGTGTGTTTCCTTCCCCATTCTTCATGCACGTGGTGCCACAAGCTCATTGTCTGTCTTGCAGAGATCATTTCAGAGAGGGGTGTATGATTCAGGCCAGAGAGCAGGAGCTCCCTGGGGATACTAGTTGAAATGAGCCCTTTTTCTGCAAGGGCTGCTCCACTGGTGGAGTATAATAGGTAGCTGCTAAGGGCAAGCTCTACCACTGATCCAGGACAACCGGCCTGAAAATAAAACCAACAGACAGACTGGCAGGAGCTCAGCGTGGAGAAAGAAAAATTCCAGCGTTAATACCATACCCAAGTCCCTTGCCACACTTGCAGGCATGTTTACCTTTGCTAGTACTTCTAGAATGTGACCCAATACATCTTATTTTATTCTTAGGCCAGTTTGAGTGGCTCTCTGTCTTACGTTGGTCCTATCATTCCATGCATATGCCAAACCTCTTACCATCTCATTCCATCCCCTTTCTTCAGCTGAAGAGACAAGCTGAAAGATGTTTTGGATGATTTGCCCATGTCGTGGTAATTATGTCACTGCTGAGACCTACACCTAAGATCCTGACTGCAGAGCGAACGGGAGATGCTGCCTTCCCCTGGGTAGAAACGGGGCTCTGATGTCAACTTACACTGTCTTCTCCCGTGGAGACCTGGAGATGGCTCTGCTCTAACCCCTGTGGGTCCACGGGGAGTGAAGCTTGGTCTTTATCTCAGGATCTCTTTCCAAATGGCTGTCTTACACTTTCCATCATCTGGATTGGTTTAATGATCTGTGCCAACCAGCCCAAGTCTTTTTAACTGCTGTGGGTCACTTGTAAAGGATGTACCCCAGTGTAAGAATGTGATGTTTGCCTCCACCTCACTGCCGGTTTGGCCCGAGAGCTCTTCAATTCTGCCACTTCTCAACAATCGAGATCTGAACAATGTAAGCCCCTACGATCCCTGTCTTCCCCATACCTTCCTGATTATCTTTTAAAGCGCCCTGCCCGGTATTAAGGAGTGCAGCAGCAGAGATATGAGCACACACCCCTCACTGGTCTTGCTGCCTATTTCCCATCTGGCCCTTTCAGCTGTGCATGGCTCCTACCACAATTGACTCTCTTCCCGTTGGCCTTTGCCAATCTGTTCACAATCTTGATTTCTCTGTGCCTTTAATGTCTGAGCTCAGTTGGCCTTCGTGAAACTTCTGTAGTAAACACTTTCAATTGTCGACTCGGCCTCCGCTGTTTCTAATAATAATACCTAATTTTGTTTCCCAAGGAGCCCTTTCCTGGGTAGTTTATACGCTCCTGGAGCAGCATAGTTAAATTGTTGAAGTTAGGGGGTGGTCATGTAACTTATTTTGATCAATTGTGAATAGCAATAACATGCCACTACCAGGCAGAAGACTTTAAAAGCCGGTGCACCTTCCTCCCTGCTGCAGTAATCACTAAGCCACTATCGTCTGGTGTACCAAGGTGACCATAATGGTTGAGCTCCCCCGTCAGCCTAACCTGCCACACTGTGAGAGTAAGAAATAATTTGTGCTGGGTTAAGCCACTGGGATTTGGAGGTTAAATTACTGTTACTGTTGCATAAGAAGACTGATCTAACACATAGCGCAATCTTTTTTTTTTTTTTTTTTTTTTTTTTTTTTTTTTTTTTTTTTTTTTTTTTTTTTGGCAGTGCCGGGGTCAGCAACCTGGCCTAAGTGAGCAGTCCTTAGCATTCAGTGACCAATGAGTTGGTTAAGAAAAATGCTTATGACTCAGTTGTGACACTAAAACCATAAGGAAAGGTTGCTGGGGCTTCAAGGAAGGATATCTTTGCACTTTTATAGACACATCAGTGTTAGGTCTCAAACCAGGACAAATGCCTAACTGAGGTGTCCATTAACATATCAAAATTGGCCATCAGGCTCTCCCAGCATCCCTGGCCCCTACCTGTTACAGGGCCCTCCTGTTTGGCATACTCTGCCCCCTACCCTAAATAAGCTTCTCCAGCCCAGGGGCTGGACTTCCCTTCCCTATATAATCCAGACATTTCGGTTACCTGGATTTTCTGGTCTACCCATTATTCTCTTGACCTAGGCCTCCCATCTTGGTCAGCAGCTTCCCGTCCCTCCCTCCTCTCCTCATCTGGCCCAGCTCAGCTTGGTTGTGTTCACTCTGGACTCTCCCAGATGTGTCTGCCTCTGATTAAGCTCTCCCCTTTCTCTATAGTAAATCTCCTCCGTCATACCTAGGAGAGTCATGTCCTTCCTTTTTCTTTTTTCTTTTCTTTTCTTTTTTTTTTTTTTTTCATTTAATCAGGAAAGACAAATTCCCCATTTCTCTGGGTCTTATGTGTGAATGCAGAGCCTGGAATTACTGGGAGTGTCGTGAAAGTAAAGCCAGCATCCAGGAGAGTAGTGTGGAAAGAATGGAGGAGGACGGGGAAGCCATGACTGACTCTAGCCTATCACCACCCTTCTTAGGACTTTTTAGTTAGGAAAGCCAATAAATCTCCTTTATTGTTTTAAGCCCCCTGAGTTGAGTTTGCTGTAAAATTCAAACATGTTGAAATAGTTTGTTTCCCTTCTGTTATTTCTACTTCTCACTAGTCCATACTCTCTCAAAGAAGTAATAAGTAATAATAGCATCCATTTACAAAGACCTATTGTGTGCATGCCACTATGCTAAGTGATTTCCAGAAAGAAAACAAATAGATTCCATATCAGGGTAGCAAGTATACTTGTGAGCTCCTTGAAAGAAAGCATTTGTGCTTATATATATTTGTTTCCCTTGCAAATGGTACATCAGTGAGTGCTGGGCAAATATTGGATGAACTGAACAAATTGAAACTGAAACTGAAACATACCCTACAATATTGTTGAAGCTGCAGGTCTACCAAGCTCAGAAGATTCAAGAACAATACAAGATAGTGTTATTCTTTTGTTTAAAAAGAAGAAAAGAGAAATGCTGAGACATGAGACATGTTGATTATAAGTTTATTATGAGGCCCGGCAGAGTAGGGAGACTAAGAAGAGGAACAGGGGTAAATGGCTGACCGCCATGGCCGGTCGCCATAGAGAGACAGAGCGAGCGCATAGGTGAGATAGTAGAGAGTGGGGAAACAGAGAGAGGAAACAGAGAGCGAAAATGGGCAGGGACCTGTCTTTTAAAGGGGTCCTCTGCACCTGCGTGCAGACTTAATTCCCGTGGAGCCTTGGGCTGACCAGGGTACTGCCTGTTCCACCAGGTAACAGGGGCAGGCCAGCATAATGCCTGAACCTTTCAGATTGTATGTGCTGTTAGTTACCAGCTGGGACACCCAAAGGACAGGGTACTAACCACAAAGGCCATGAAGGAAATGGTACATTCTTGACTGAGGGTTGGAAGCAGGAACAAAAGCTTTGTGGAGAAAGCCAAGTTTAATCTTAAAGAGGGAACTGGGGTTAGGGAAGGCAGAGTGGAATGAGCATGATAGAGTTGGGGACTGAAGTTAGGGCAATCACAGAAGCAATAGCATGCCACCAGGAAGGAGCACGATGCACTGGGAGAGCCTTCACTACATCCAGTTGAGGCTTAGTAAGTGTTAGATCTTATGTTTCAATTTTCTTATCACCAAAGACAATAGACAGTTGATGTCCCTGATTGTCATTTGAATATTTGGTGTAGGCACCTACCCTATTACTTACTTGCACGGTCAGATTTGCACATAGTAGGTCATCAAATATGTTTATAAAATTGCAGACATCTGTCCATGTGCCATTTCTCCCCAGGGAATGTACAAATTTCCAATGGCATGTGGCAAGCAGTCTGCCTCTTTTCTGACTGTCTACTTACTGCTGAGTGTGTTCACAACACAGTAGGCCCTCAGTTAAGTGCCTGAGTTTGTTGAGTTGGTCCTGAGGATTTGGTTTGGGGGATGAAGTTATTTGCCTCGTGAGCCTGGTTTTTCAGTACATCAATGCTTCATCAAAGCCCTGTCAGATCCGATTCTCAATAGGGTATCTTAAATACATGCTATTAAAATACCTAAATAGAAGTGCCATCTGTTTGAATAGACTGAGCCTGGTGAATCAGCAGGAGAGGTGGGAGGCTGATCCAGCCAGACATGAACCAGTTGGGTGGGGAACAGACAGCTAGCTCGCTCTTCCTTTACCACTCTCGAGTGCTCACACCAGAATATACTGATTTATAGACGAGACAAGATCGACCAGCTAGCAAAATGTGAAGACAGAAATGAGACATGGGACGGCATCTGAGCTAGTTAACAGCGGTCTCCGGCTGGAGCCCTGTGTCCTACAGTGGCTGGTGCTGAAACCTATGTCAGAACAGGAGAAAGGAGAGCCGAGGAGCATGCCCTGCTGCAGTGGCTAGGCCTCTGAAATCAAGAGTTTGCTTTTGTGCAAGTTTAGAAAGCATTAAAAAAAATCAATTCATTTTGATAACTGTCACTAGTGAAGTCACTGAGGACTTAAATCACTAAAATAAAATGTAATGATAGGAAAGGGGTTCAGAACACACTTCTCTATTTCTTCTGCATTCTCCCTTGTGACACGCCATCAAGCCTGAAGGTCTAAATGGTCTAGGCTGCCAGAATCCTGACCACAGTCAGCCTCTTTCCCTATTACCCTTGTAATGTTGTGGTCAGAGCTGGCCACTCTTGATGCTGCCCTTAGAAAAGGAAACAGATTACGTTGTCACTCATGGAAATGCATGTTAAGAATACTTTCCTTCCTTCCTTCCTTCCTTCCTTCCTTCCTTCCTTCCTTCCTTCTTTCTTTCTTTCTTTCTTTCTTTCTTTCTTTCTTTCTTTCTTTCTTTCTTTCTTTCCTTCCTTCCGTCCTTCCTTCCTTTCTTTTTCTTTTCTTCCTTCCTGCTTGCTTTTTTGTTTTTTAATTCTTACATTGCCAGAAGTAAGGAAGAAAATATAGACCGTGTCAGGGTTTTCCACTGAAACAAGAAGAACAAATGAGTTTTTAAGATTGGGGACAGGAGGTCCTAGGATATCTGTGAAAAGTGCTTTTCCTGAGCTCTGCTCTTCTTGGTGACATCTAGCCCATGAAGCCTTGCACACAGTAGGGGCTCCATTAGCTAATTATCTGTTCAATTGGTCTCCAGTCTTCTTGGCCAAAAAATTAACAAAAAATAAGGATGCTTTAAAAAAAAATACAGCTCTGCTCTGATTTTTCCTCTGTTCTGCCAGTTTGCCCCTTGTATCCCCACCCTTCTCCCAGCCTCATTGCTCCTCATCTACCCCACCTCACAGACATGGGTCCTCCTGCCCTGTTGTCCCACTTGGGTGCTTGTAATGCTTTTTCAGGGATCTGTGTAGGGTGTTTATATTAAATGAGAGGAATAAGAAGGGTACCATGTGCCAAGAGCTAGGTTCTGGTCCCAGCTGTGACATTTCCTTTGGTACTTGGATAGTGGCTATATGCTCAGATTCTGCATCTCTGATTTAAGGAAAGAAAAAAATGTATCTATTCATATTCTCTTTGTGCCCCTCCCTCCCTCCCTCCCTCCTCCACTCTGTCTTCTGTCTCCCTCCCTCCCCAACCTCCCAGGATTGTCACCTGTGTCAAACAGAGCTAATCCACAAGGAGCCCTTTGGAAACAGAAAAAGTTTTACTTACAAAGCATGCTAACCAGGGGCTCACTGTCCTCCACACTCCAAGCTCCCAAGAAAGCAGGTGTAAACAATCTTCCACAGTGTGTTTTCCTAGGAAATGGGCTCCTTTTCTCCTCTCTTCTCTGGAAAAGGCCAACTGCCTGGTTCCTGAGGCCCAAAGGGAACACATTTGTCAGATCAGTTCTCTGGGGTCCAGGGTCAAGCCCTCAACTTTGCAGCATCAGGAACTTGGTCTTGGCAGAGGCTCTGCGTTGATCAGACTCGGGGCTGCTGACTCATGCAAACCCACAAGAGACGGATCTATAACCAGCATGGCAGTTTATTAATTTACAGTGGGAAACATTTGGCCCAGTCTGCCCCTTCTCTCCCTGTAGACCAGTTGCATGGGAAGAGAGTTCATCAGAAGGCTGCTTGGTGAGCAGGGAATTTTGACTAGGGAAGCCAGAGGACTGAAATGTTCGGCATCACTAGGTTGCACTAATCCAGGGCCCCCACCTCCTCAGCAGAATCCCACTCCTTATACAGTCCAGGATTTCAGGTACCTCAGTGGGGAACTTCGTGAGTTAGGCTTGCATGAGCCAGAGTGTGCTAAGAATCCCCAGTCCCCTACATGCCTTCTGTTGGCCCATCTCTGGACAGTACAGTACCCTGGTCTTTCTATAGACCCATCATCATCAGACCTCCTGCAGTAGAATTGTGGTTCCCCTAGTGTCTGCTGGACAGGGAAGCAGGTTCTTCCCTGCACTGCAGCACCCGGTTCCTTGCAAAGAAATACAGGCTTGTTCAGCGTGTGGAAAATTCTAATTTATTAGGTTCGAGGAGGGGGTCTAAGGAGATCTGGGGGATTCCCAGTGATGTTAGGCCAGGGGACAATGCCTGTGAAAACCTTATTTGTTTCATAATCTCTTACATGAAGTTAAGATGACTTTGCATATTCTCTTCCAATCTCCTTTAGAAAGATTGTATACACTAATTCTCAGGGCAAATGCTGCTTCCTAGGACACGGAGATCAATCACCATTGCTCTTTGAGCTTTCATTCCTCTCACCCTCCCGTTTCTTCCTTCTTCCTCTCTGCTTCCCTTTCATAAAGACTTATCAATACCTAGTGCATAAGGAAACTTAAGACCATGTTACAGCAACTGACAAGCCAAATGCCAAATGCAAAAGCCGCTTTAGGTGATTATGGGCTTGAGGATTTGGATGTACAAGCCTACTGCTGAGTGCATGAAGGTCAGCCAATAAAATGAAGGCCTCAACAATCAGGAGAAGGAGTGGTAACCGGTTCATGTGTGCTTCCAAAGCTGACAGACTCTAGGACAACACTTACACTTCCAAGTTGTCTTATACTCCCCCTATCTTCAACAAGAAAAACAGCTGCAACTCTTCTCCAACATGGTTGCTACCTTGCCAGTTCCTGGCAGTGCCTACCAAAATCAGAGAAGCAAAGGAATAAAGAAGTGCCAGTGTGTGGTGACCATTTTTTTATACCAGGCATTATGTTCCATAAATGGGTTCCACTGAAACAGATTTTTGAAATCCTCATTTCTCTGCAGGCTCAGAAAGGTTACATACTTGCTGAAAGTCATAAGCAGTAAGTGATGGGATTTAATTCCAAGTTCACTTAGTTTCAAGTCCTGTGTTGTTTTTTTTTCTTCACCATTCTATATTGTTTGTAGATGGGGACAATGCACACGGGAATTTTGAGCATGAGCTTCACAGTGCTGTGAGTATGTATTTATAGATAATTCTTATAATTTCTCTCCTCAAAATGACATGTATAAATACACATCTTCTAAATATATGCCATAATGATGACTATCGCATTCCTATAAAATATACTAGCATTGAAGTCTGCACTTGGCTATACAGCTAGTTCTGATTTACTTATAGAAAAAAATAGTAAAGGCCATCATGGACCAGGGTGAGAATCAGGATACCCGGCTATTCACTTCTTGTTTCTGGGAAGGGATGTCATCTTCCATCCGTGCCTCATATCTATCAACTGAAGGAAGGTTTGATTAGGTCTCTAACATGCTAGGCTTCAAAGGACCTAGTGGCAACTGCTACTCTGTCTCTTAACTGTTTCAGACCAAAGTATAGAATTGGAATGCTAGATAAAGAAAGCTGAACGTGGCGGGGGCAGAGAGATGGCTCAGCAGGCGGGAGCTCTTGCTGTTTCATAGATGAACTGAGTTTGGTTCCCAGTACCCACCCTAAGCCACTCACATCCACCTGTAACTCCATTCCCAGAGGATCCCTCATCTGGCCTCCATAGGCACCTGTGGACACACAGTCTCTCTCTCTCTCTCTCTCTCTCTCTCTCTCTCTCTCTCTCTCTCTGTGTGTGTGTCTCTCTCTCTCTCTCTCTATATATATATATATATATATATCTTTCTCTCTAATAAGCATCTTTTAAAAGAAGAATGAGCACATATTAAAAGGCTATTTCATAACAGCTAATACCAGGGATGATACCAACCTGTTTGTATAATATTGCAATTAATTCTCATCACATTGTATTAGTTTCTTTTCTATTGCTGTGATAAATCACCATGACTAAGGGAACTTAGAGAAGAAAGAGTTTATTTGGGCTTATGATTCCAGAGGGTAAGAGTCAACCATGGCAAGGAATAGTGTCAGTATGTGGCAGTAGGGGCAACAGGAGCAGCTCTTTGATTGCAAGCAGGCAGCATAGAGAGTAAACCGGGAGTGGCATGTGGTTTTGAAACTTCAAAACCTGCTCCTTGTTGTTTCATTTCCTCTAGTAAGGCCACATCTCCTAAGCCTCCCCACACAGCACCACTAACCAAGGACCAAGTAGTCAAACATCTGAACCTGTAGGGGACATTTCCATTCAAACTGCCACAATCTATCTCTGAGGAACACAGATTTGCCCAGTAATACAGGACTATTAACTAGAGAGGCTAATACTGAGGCCAGACCCAACTCTACAGCCAGGTGCTTCTATGCAGCTTTATCCTCTACTTTCTTATTTATGAATTCCTACTTGGATAACTAAGTAGGACATTTATTAAAATTCAACTTGAAATTGTATGATTCATGGTCTATAAGGAAGAAGAGCACACATCAGCCCATGTAAATGGATTTTTCTGGGCAGATCATTATGTCTCCCTTGGAGAAGGGAGCTTTAAAACAGTCACAGTCTAAGAGAAAGTATAAACATATCAGCCATCCCCATCACGAGGAGGTAATGCCTGGACAACATCCTAAAACTGCCCAGTCCTGGAGAGCACCCAGAAAGGGAAGGAGACACAGGTGAGTCCCTGCTTCCTTCTGTTTTCTTCCTTTCTCACTACCCACGTTCAATAGGCTGCCTTTTCTTCTCTGTGTGCTTTGTATTACACGTTGTGCAGGTGGGTTGGAGAGAATTGCAAAAGGCTGTCTATAAATTGCTCTAGCTAATTTTGAAGTCATTCTGCATCACATACCCAAGCCTATACTTTCAGTAATGTCAGAAAAGTTTGCTTCACTTTTGCAACGCATCAATAGGTTAAATGACATTTTAACTGAACCTACAGGTGACACATAGTTTGAAAAGACATCTACTGAGCTAAATCAGAATTTAACACTGTCTAGACAGTCCAGAGTGTCTTGTCTAACTCAATAAGATGAGATATATCAGAAATAATTGTAGAATTCTAGGTTTAGAGGAAAAGGAAAACCAGCTGCACGAATTCTGGATTGAGGTGATTACCTGGATAGAGTTTGTTCATATGAAAGGATTGGAGACTGTAATTACTCAAAGTCGAATATTTGCCAACATTGTGATTCAACATTCTGCTGAAAAAGAAAAAGAATGCACTGATTTTTAACTACATGAAGGGATTCGAGGTGCAGACTACAGGCTCTGGTCTTGTTGCTATGGGCTGTGGTCAGACCACATTGGAGTATTGGGTTCTGTGGTAGTTACCACATAACTTGGGAACCATTAACCAACTAGAATAAGGTTGGTAGAATGGTGAGGGTTGGGAAACAAAGGTAGTTGGTGAAAGTGGTCTCATTTAATTTAGAGACGGAGGGGGGTGGAATCATCCATCAAAGGCATACTACATCATTGTCTTCAAATATGTAGGACCCTATCTAATGACGGGTAGAATAAGTTTGTTCATGTCTGTCAAGATGTAAAGCTAGACCAAAGAGCTGAAGTTAAAGAAGACAGATCTCAGTTCAGCCTCAGTAAGAACTTGCAACTAACTGAGCCGTTGTCCTTTGGAGGGACGTGCACCCTGAGCATCTGGCAGTTTTTTAGGTATGGCTGCCTTGGAGGAAACTTTGACACGGAGCAGAGGTTAGATAAGAAGTGGAAATGCATCTTCAGTTGGAGTTCTATTCCTTGGACCAAAGAAAACATCATAATGTCTGTTTTGCACTAGTTGGATTCATGGCTGTAACTTCAATTGATATTATATGCATGTTGTGTCCCAAATTGGGTGCTACTGACTATCTGAAAGAAATCAGCCTGGGCTCACAGCCACTTTCTGCAGCACTAGGGGCACCTGATCCTATAACCCAGTCATACTTAGGAGTTCTCCAGGGCAACTGCAGTTCATGCCCTCATCCATTTGCCAGACAACAGAAGGACTCACTTTGAGCATCTATTATGTAATTATTGTTTCTGCTGCAGAAACATCCTTGTTTATTCCATACATTGTGTTTTATTTTCTGTCTTCTGTGTGGTAATTCCTAAACACCATTTTCCTGCTTTTAAGACTAATGAGCGAACCTTAAGTACAATGAAGAAAAGATGGACATTTCTGCACTGAGATCTGGCTGTGTTAATAGCAACGGTACTAGGAGATTTCCCTTGCTACATCTAGTTATCCCAAAGATTGTGCATGCTGTCCCAGACCTCCCTCACCTTGAAGCTCTCCCACCAGGAAAGCAGTTGTCCCTTTCTTGAAAACCTTAGCTAGGAGCTTGAGGAAGTCACATATCAAATTTCTTTTCAGGAGATCTAAGAGACAAGGAAAACCAGAGTGTGTTTTCCTACTTGGACACACTCGACTGAACACTTCTGACACCAGTTGTGTGCAGGCCCTCCCCACAACACACCACATACCATTCTGCAGTGGGTAACACAATTCAAGCCAGTGCTGGATCTCACAGGTTGCAGCCTCAGCCCCTCAAGATCGTCTCTCATTTCTAATGCTAGTTGCAAATGTCCAGCTGCAGCACCTACTTCTGACCCACTGGGTGTAACTGGAGTTCTTACGACTAACCTCCCTTGATTCAATGAATTTCCTAGAGAAGCTCTCAGAGCTGACATTTACTATTGCTTTTGCTTTCCCTTTAATTATAAAGGATTGTATAAAAGGGTGATGAACAGCCAGATGAAGAGATGCATGGGACAAGGCATGGGGGAACAGGGCAGGAACTTCCACGGCTTCCGTATTCTTTCAGGAACATGATCCTTTCCTTTATGTACTCATCTGTCCACCAGTTCCCTGAATTCAGTTTTTTTTTTTTTTTAATGCTTCCTCACATAGGCACTATTGGTATTGGTCACTGGTGATCATTCAACCCAGCCTTCAGTCCTTCTCCCCTCCTCAAAGGTCTGTGGGTACGTGTAGGAGAAACTGCGGCCAGTCTACCCAAGCCGTAATTGCCCGGCCCTGGGTCCCCAGGCCAGCCTGCACGAGCATGCGCAGCAGTCATTTCCTCCCCGAGCCAAGTCTCCAAGCCTGCCTCAATACCCAGAGACACTGTTGCTGACGTGGAGACACCTGACCCAGAGACACCAGTGAGGAAGGGACCAGGTAGTAGTCAGCCGTCTGAGCCAATAGGACCTTGGAAGGAGGTATAAAGGCAGGTCTGACTTCCTTAATAAATGAGACTGCAACATGCTCTGTTATTCACTGATTCCCGGTGCCTGAGTTGTTGGTGCTGTATCTTCTCACGTCTCCCCCAAGGGGTGCCAAGCAGGGTAACCCACAACAGGTAGGTCTAAAATTTCCAACCTTTAAATGAAGTTGTTCTCAACCTTCCTAATGCTGCTACCTTCTAATACAGTTGCTCATGCTGTGGTGACTGCCAACCATAAAATTATTTTCATTACTTCATAACTGTAATTTTGCTACTGTATAAATTGTTATGTAAATATCTTATATGCAGGGTATCTGATATGTGACCCCTGTGAAAGGGTCTTTGGAACCCCAAAGGATTGGTGACCCACAAATTGAGAACAGCTGCTCTAATTGCAAGATTGGTTCCCATGGCAACAGTGCTCTAACCTGAGACTATCTAAGAGTCCCTCACCTCTGTACACCCATCACCTCAAGAGCATACAGAAAGGCACATGACACTTTGAAGCTGCAAGGGTTTGAGGTGGGTGCATCACAAGAGAATATAAACTTGATTCCAAAATAATTTTGGATACTACTAGTAATAGGAACAACAGCAATAACAAATATAACTATAGTGCTTGGTGTGTGCCTGGCCCTGTTTAAGCTATTCCATACATTGTAATTCATTTACTCTTTATAATAATCCAATGGCATTATTCTCTCCATTTTATAGATGTAGAGTATGACATGGAGAACTTCTGTAACTTTCTTAGAATCACAGAGCTAGCGAGGCAGAAAACTGGATGTTAGACTTGTGATTTCTGACTCCAGAATCCAGGTTCCTAGATACTATACAACTGAGTATATATTGCCACATACTACTACACATATGTCATCATATGCCACTGCACATAATCACATATTGCCATACACTATTGCATATATATCACCATACACTACTACACACCTACCACCAAATATTATTGCATATATACTACCATGTACAACTGCCCATATACCACCGTATATTATTGTGCATATACCACCATACCAAGTTGCCTCCTATTTTACAACAGTTCCATTCTCTGACTTAAATCCATGATGCAAATTTCTAATTTAAATATCTTAAGCTATTTCTAAACGTACATATGTATGTATGAATTTATTTATTTTTGAAACGGAGTCTCACCATGTAATCCAGGCTGCATTCAAACTTGGCGTCTTCCTGACTCAGCCTTTTGAAATGCTGGGATTGCAAGTACACGCTACCTCATCCAGGTCAAAATGTTCATTTTATTATTAAAAAAAGCATAGCAGCTAAATTTTTCTGACTATAATATTGGATATGCCTGGAGCCACATGCAAGTTAGTCACTGAGAAATTTAAGTTTTTGGTTTCCTTATGTATAATTTTTTTTAATGCTAAATAAGATTAAGACATAAAATATGTAATGTGCTTGCAGAGTGCCTGGCCCAGGGTCTGTGCAGGAAATGTTTGCACTCATTAATATGTATTAGGATCACATAAAATATCGGAGGACTGAGAATTGGAAGAAAAAAAATCAGAGTTCTAACGCTTACACAGATTCTGATCCGTTTTCTTTGATCTAGGTGTGTGTTAAAGTTTTCACTTGTTGTATAGGACCTGAGAAAAGGTCCTTTGCTTGCCAAGTCATCATTGTTGGTGGTTAAGGTACTGAGGTAACTTGTGTGGGTAAAAGCAGAGTCACCGTGCATAACAAGTAGAATTGGCAAATGAGAGTCCCTAGGGGAGAAATGGCCTGGTTTGAATTTCCTGAGCAGGCTCAATAGAGGCCATTGGTGGCCCCAAGTCTTAGAATGGCTCCTGTGGGAATAGGTTCAATCTGTGATATCTTTTATTTGAGTTTGCATTTTTTCCCCTAGATTAATGATGAATCTGAGAGCTGAGTCTGACAACTTTGTGCTGAGCCCCTTTCTAGCCTCCATCCACTCCAAGTCACTCTTCTCTGGCCTACTACCCCCAGGACAGTCATGGTGGGCTCCTCCAGGGTAGCCATGGTGTGTTCATCCATGTAGCCATGGTGGGCTCATCCAGGATGGCATGGTGAGCTCATCTAAGGTAGCCATGGTGGGTTCATCCAAGGTAGCCATGATGGGCTCCTCCAGGGTAGCCTTGGTAGGTTCCTTCAGGGTAGTCAGGATGGTCTCCTCCAGGATGGTTATGGTGGGCTCCTCCAAGGTAGCCAAGATAGGTTCATCTAGGGTAGACATGATGATCTTGTTCATGTTTCTCTGTCTCAGACTCTTAGAAAAGTGGGAACACCATAGCACAACTTAAACCTCGTTAGCCAGGAGGGTTGTCCATGCCTTATTAATAGAAAATCTACACTAAGGTTTATTCTCCATGCACTTGGCTTAAAGACAACTACTAGAATCCAAGGAGAAAATACTTGGGCAAACTAATTTATAATCACCAATGGATGTTGCCATGGTCCTTCCACAATTTTTTCAGGTGTCAGAACTATGAGCCATGCTGTGAGTTCCAAAATGTTTACATCATTTTTGAAGCTTTTACATGCTTATCTGACACCTTGTTAAGGAAGGAGCCGAGTAAATCTGTCTTCCACTTTGCTAGTCCAGGTCACCAGCAGCTATAACTGTTACTGCTGTATAAAAATATAACCAAGCAGTGACTAAAACCGTTGTGTCTGGATCCCTATTTAGAGCATTCATTTCCTGAGAGGAAAAAGAGGTCCTGACCAACTGGGCTCATGAACACTGATCTCCATGGAGTATATCTAATGTCCTCTGCAGCAAAAGCATGGCCAGTTTATAATTATGTACATCCAGGGTCTATTAGAGCTGACTCCAGACTGTGCATTGCAACCAAATCCCCAAGATGCACACAGAGTTCCTGAAAGATGCCAGCGCAAATGCAATTGTTTCAAAGCAAGAGCAACAATTGATCCTTTAGAACTGAGAAGAGAACCAAGAAGGAAGAAACAAACCCTCCTCTTAGTTCCTTGAATCTCATGACTAGATTCAAAGCCTTAGCTGACAAAATCCAGAGTCCTCTCAATTTCTTGGCTTCTCCCATATGACCAGCAGGTCAAGAGGCGTTTCTGACTTTTCTTTGCCATGGCTCACCGTACTCCAGTCCTTCAGAAGGAATCTTGTTCTTTGTTGCTTTCTGGACACACTGTTGGTAGTGTTTGAAGAGGTCGGTGTCCTTGAGAAACTTCTCCACAAACCAGCAGCTGAAGCACTGATTATACTCATGGTTGGTTCATGTTCCTTGCAGGCCTCCCCCATGCTGGTTTTGATGGTAGAGGAGGAGGCCTCTCGTTTATTCTTTAAGTAAAATCTGAAGCCAAAATTTGAAAATCTTCAGCGTTTAATTAGCTAGGTTAAAAGGTAAAAGGAATGAAATAGAATAAGAGCCCTATATTTCTATGACTAACCTTTAGGAAAACATGTTTTATATGATCAAAGACTTGCATTTGTCACCTGTGGGCAGGTTTGGGCTGATTTTAATCAGACAAGATGAACCCAGACTGAAGGTTTGATTTGATTGGGATAGAAAAAGGAAGTCAGGAAATTTTAGATACAAAGTAATCTTGAGAAAGTGTTAAAGGAAACATTACACGAAAAGCTTATATTGAGCCCTGGGTAGAAAGATGACCAAAAGGCTCTTATCAGGTGCACAAAATAACTAGGTGTCGAGATAGGAGTGAAACTCAGCAGTAATAGCAGCTTCTACAGAAAACCAGGACCTAGAGGTGGGGGTAGGATGCCATCGGAAGTAAACACAGAGTAAGGAGAAAGGACTTCCACACCAAGACTCAAGATAGCCTAGCTGAAAGAGTCCGAGGGCTCTTGTCAACGTATTGGTATGGGAAATGGAGTAACAGAAAGGGTGAGAAATCCCAGTTCTCCCAAAGAATGTTCCAGAGAAGCTCTTCTAGAGAGCATTACAGAGCTGTTCCTATCCCATATCCACTGGTCATTTGATCAAAGAGGAAATGTGTGGAGGGATAAATAACACTAAGGACATGTAGAAAAAGTTATATGGAAACATACTACTATAGAATTCTATGTGCTCGCGCGCGCGCGCGTGTGTGCGCGCGCGCGCACACACACACACACACACACACACACACACACACACACACACACAGAGAGAGAGAGAGAGAGAGAGAGAGAGAGAGAGAGAGAGATACAGTGAATTTACCCTATACCAGAATGCCCCCTTCCAGCCAATGGATTATCTCTTTTGGTTGTTGGTCAGTGAGATCCCATGGAACCCCAAACATTAAAAGCAAAATGCTATCAGTGACCTTCCAGAACCTGAAGGCAGGCAGAACTATTTCTGAAGGTATTACATATTTGAGTTATATAGAACATGGAGTAACCAAGCTGGAAGCTTCATTCCTATTGTCTAGTTTTTCTGGTGCTGGGAGGTGCTGTGTGCATGCTACAGGAAGACGAAATTATCAATCTTACCCAGCTGGACAGCCTTTGAGCTATAGTAATGACTGGCCTGGTAAGACAGATCCATTGATGCCAAAGTGGCTTAAACATCATGGGAGTTACAGAGCACTTTCGGATTGGATTTCAAGTCCCACGCCACAAGATGAAACCCATACCTGGCACCATTATCAGGTCAAGAACCTTTAGCTAGACAGGTTATAGGCCCTAGGGGAGAACCTATTACTATTATTCTGCTAAATGGACAGAGTATTAAACTGATTCCTAATGACTTATTGTTATGCCCATAGATTAATATGTTTTTCAACTCTCCTCAAGAGAATATGCTATGTGCAGTAGATGGTGATTAATTCAGAAACTTACAACTGGATAAAGTGCAGAGAGTAAGAGGTCACAGAATGCTTAACTCTGAATGAGACAGCTGTATCACACCCTTGCCTCCAAAGGCTCAGGAATCATTGTGGAAGAAGGGATGGAAAGGATGTAAGAGCCAGAGGCAGCGGATGACAACAGAAACAGTGTCTTCTGGACACGGCAGGGCAGCTGCACATACAAATTCACAGCAGTTGTGACAGCATGCACAGGACCTGTGCAAGTTCAAACCAGACCAAACACCAGCACAAAGAGGTTGGCATCTGGCTCCTCTGGAGCATGGTTGACTTGTCAGGAGTTATACTCTTAAAAGAAAGTGATTGTCCCTCCCCTAGCAGCTTTCAGGGGAAGGCCACACATCCAAAAGCATGTAGGCAGTGCAAATTGGACTTTCATAGTTTTTGAAATTACAATATAACCACATAATTTCCTCTTTTCTCTTTTTTCTCTTTTTTTTCTCCCTCCAACTCCTCTGGCCTCATTTTCTTCTTTAATTTTATATAGTATATATTTAATTATATACATACATATACATACATACATACATACATACATATATATGAATACAGTATATCTATAGTCCTAAATATATAAATGCATTCTTCTCAGTTTCTATAATGTTACTTGCTATGTATATGATTTCAGGGCTTGGCACTGCGTAACCAATTGGCAGACTGTTTCTTGGGGAAGACAATTTTCTCATGCTCTCAGCAATCCTAAGTTACATGTCATTTTGTGTCTAAGATTGGGCCCCATGAGATATGTTAGCATGTTAGCATGTTTGCTGGTGTCATCCCTGTTCTGATCTTACTTAGGCAGCCATGTTGAGTCTTCATGGATGTAGCTACTCTGACATTTCTAGGAGTTGTACTCTCACAGCAGACATCCTGTCTCTCTTACCCTTACGAGTCTTTCTGCCTGCCTCCCTTTTCTGCTGTGCTCTCTGAACCTCGAGTGCAAGAGTTGTATTGTAACTGGACCAGTTGGGCCTGGGCACCCCATGATCGCTTGGTCTCTGCATCTCTTATGGGTTTTGGTAATGTTCTCTGTCTGTTGCAGAGAAAAGATTTTTGTTGAGGGACTGAGAGCTATAGTTGCCTGTGTATATACAGCTAAATATTTAGAATATAGTGCAACCATTGGAAGGCAACTGAGGACAAAGTAAATCACCTATGATGTTTGGGGAGCCTCTTGTACTCTCCTGACTGACAACTTGTAAGGGGCCTCTCATGCTTCACATTGATGATTTTGTTAGATAGTCTATGGCTCCTAGGGGTAGCATTGCCTGCCCAGATGGGAAAATTTTCTTTAAAAGATTTATGTCTAGATACACACATATACTTACAGGCACCATATGTAATTTTAGGTAAATAGTAATATGATTCCTAATGATTTTTTCCTTACTGTTATTTTACCTTCTTTCCTCCACTTCTGTGTTGCTTTCCTGCCCCATTTTTCCCATTTCCCTCTTCAAATTACTTTTACCCTGTTAAGAGGACCCAAAGTTGGGTGGGTAGGGAAGGGGAGGTGGACCTGGGAGAAGTCAGGGGAGAGAGTGAATATAGTCAAAACACATTGAACAAAACTTTCAGAGAGCTAATAAGGATTTTTAAAAGTGAGACTTAAAGAAGGTAGAATATACTTCCTCATAAGTGACATGGAGTTGGGAAGCTGGTGGTCTAGGGTAGTCTAGACCCAGTACAGTATCACTATGGTGTAACTAGTGTTCAAGCCCCCCCCCATATGTGTGCATTTGTGTTTATGTGTGAACACACAGTGTGTGCAGGTGTGCTTTTCCATATGTGCACATACAAGAGCCAGAATTGATGTCCGGTGTCTCCCACCATAATTTTTGACTCAGGAGCTCTCACTCCACCTAGAACTCACTGTTTTGGCTAGATTGGGCAGTTAATGGGCCTTCAGCTGTGTTATCTCCTCCTCATCCCCAAAGCTAAGATTACAGATGTGTACTGTCAATCCGTGTGTGTGTGTGTGTGTGTGTGTGTGTGTGTGTGTGTGTGTGTATCCAAATTCAGGTTCTCAAGTTTGCACAGCAAGCCCTTTACTCGTGATTCCATTTTTCAGGTGCCTAAACTTATTATTATTTTTTTAATGCCAACATGTTTAGCTTATAGTTTCCACCTTCGAGATTATTGCACCTATAACCACCATGACCCCCACAGAGGTAGGAGGAAGAAAGGAAGGATGAGCACATGCTTATTTACCCACTCAATCAGTCTCCTTTAAAGAGGATTTGTTGTACTATTCCACTTTATTATGCTTCCTTACACTTTTTCAGCACTTTGGCTGGCTATGGCGGATCCTAATTAAAAGACAGACTACTGAAATATAATTTTCAGGTTCGGCACTTAGGTTAGATTATGTGTGTGAATGTATTGTGTATCTGTGTCAATGTGTGCATGCATGACACACATGTGATGGCCAGAGGACAAACCACGTGGGCTACAGGGACTGAATTCAGCTTTGATGGCAAAGTCCTGTGCCAGTTGAACCATCTCACTCACCCTAGATTACTTTAAAGTTCTCTTACCAAGATAAATGAGTATTAAGGATACTAAATAGGCAAGCGGCCATCTATGCCATAAGTAGCCATTCTAACCATATAATTTTTTTTTTCGAGACAAGGTTTCTCTGTGTAGCTTTGGAGGTTGTCCTGGCACTCGCTCTGTAGAACAGGCTGGCCTCGAACTCACAGAGATCTGCCTGCCTCTGCCTCCCGATTGCTGGGATTAAAGGTGTGTGCCTTTAAAGGTTTTTTTTCCAGGTCTGAATTATGTGGTGGATAGAGTTCTAGATGTATCCACATTCTCAGGATGACTTCAACTCCAAGGAAGGCCAAGACAGCTTATAGACACTTTCCAATGCTGGAACTCTGGGTTTAAGACAAGTTGGGTAAAGTCATTGTTAAATGACTTTAAAAGGGATAGCTATGAAGTCATAATTAAGTGTATGCCAATTACTGTAGTAGGTAGGAAGATGTATTAAAAAGAATAAATACTTTTGTGTATATTGTGTTGGAGATGGAATTCTGAGCCTTGCACGTGGTAGGGAAATACAGTATCTATACCTCTATCCTTGGATCATAACTTGTAATTTTCTTTTGTGTGCTTGTGTTACTTTAAACCTTTTTTTTTTAACAGTAGATGATTTCTATTGCATTCCTTTCTCCCAAATTAAGCCTTCTTTGTAGAGGGAAGGCATTTGGACCAACAGCTTACTTACAGTGAGACATATGCCCAACATACAAACTAGGCCAAAAGGCCACAAAACGTGTTAGGAAACAAACCAGGGCATGTGAGATTGCACTTGTACAAACATATTGTGTATGTACTATTGATCTCCATGTCATAGGGGAACTGTAATGAGCTGGCAGAAGCTCTCAGGAGGGAAAATTAGAAGACGAGAAAGCTGTTCTCTGAGGGCCATTGAAGAGCAAGCAGCACAGCAGATCCGCAGAAGTATATGGGTTCTAGGCCTATGTACATCAGCCTCTACTCAGGCTGCATGGTACTAGGGAAGGCAACCAATTTGTTTTTCTTACTGAAATAAAGAAAGGAGAAAAATCATGTGCTGGCTTGTTTCTTTTGTTTGTTTTGTTTTGTCAATTTGATACTAGTGAGAGCCATCTGAGAGGAAAAAACCTCAGTTGAGAAAATGAGATCAGACTGTACACTAGCCTGTAAGGCATTTTTAAAATTAATGATTGATGTGTGAGTGTCCCCCTTTGGTGGGTGGTGCTATCCTTGAGCAGGTGATCCTGGATGGTGCTATTAAGAAAGCAAGCCAAGGAAGCTAGTAAGCAGCATCCCTCGATGGCCTCAGCATCAGCTTCTGCCTCCAAGTTTCTGCCCTGACTTCCCTTTAGTGATGGACTAATCTAGTATCTGGAAGTGTAAGTAAAATAAACCCTTTCCTGTTCAAGTTGCTTTTGACAAAGGTGTTTTATCACAGCAATAGAAACCCTAAGACAGATGGTAATTAAAATCTTTTGCAATATAAGTAGTTCCATGTTGTTTTTAAAATTAAATATCAGGGCTGGAGAGATGGCTCAGAGGTTTAGAGCACTGACTGCTCTTCCAGGGGTCCTGAGTTCAATTCCCAGCAACCACATGGTGGCTCACAACCATCCATTATGAGATCTGGTGCCCTCTTCTGGTGTGCAGATATACATGGAAGCAGAATGTTGTATACATAATAAATAAATAAAATCTTAAAAAAATTAAATATCAATCTTATGATTTTTATCAATAAAGACTTAGGAGTCAGATGCTGGGGTGAAAACCTGCTAGCTCAGAGAGGCAAAGGAGCAACCAGCTGACCTTCCTCCTTAGCAGTTGTCTCAGAAAGAGCCTTCTCCTCTGCTGTCCCAAACCAAAAAGGACCCACAAACTCCAAGTCCCTCCCTCCTACTTCCTATGTGTTTCTCTATCCATTTTCCAGACTCCCTCCAACTCTCTATGACTACTTCCTGTCAACTCATTGCTATTTCCACCACTTGACCCAAGGTTGATTTTATTTAGTCAACAAAACCTTAGGGTTCACAGTATGATAAAATGTCCTCCAATAGTTCCTTTGTTGACAAGAGAGAAGACTTGTGAAATGATTTGAGAAGGAAGCGTAGGAAGAATCAAAGTGGACATGTAGCTTAATATGAAGGGGTTTCATGAGAATGAAAACCCTTGGTAAAGGAATATGAAAGCAAAGGAGCCATTCGGGGGTGATTTCTACGTGGTAGTATATAAAAGTCTCTGTAATGGAACTTTTTAGATTTATTTTTATGTGTATGACTACCTTGCTCGCATACGTGTCTATGTACCACATGCATGCCTGGTTCCCACAGAGGTCAGAAAGGCATTGGATCTCCCGGAAATGGAGTGATAGATGTTTATAAAGCTAACATGTCAGTGCTAACATGTCAAACCCAGGTCCTCTGCAAGAACAAGTGTTCTTAACCACTGACCCGTTTCCGAGGCTCCTCATATGGAGTCCTTTAAGTTGTAGGATTTTCCCAGCTGATGACTTGAACCCCACTGTTGTATTGAAGATGCAGATTAAAATTCTAGTAACCAGCCATGATGCCTTGTGTGCATCTGTTTATAAACACCCAATTAAAAAACCTAAAAAGGGAGCAGCTTCTATAATCACCCAAGTCAGTGAAACGCACTAGTTCCCATTAGGAAGGTTTTAATGCAACTGTTTTTAAATAGCACTAATTCTACCATTTCACAACTTTCTTCTTAATATCTGTTTCTCCGGCTCCTGGTCCTTTTCTTTTTAATCTCCCACAAGTCTTTCCTTCTTTAAATTTAGGAACTTCCAGTGATCTATTTATTGATCTTCAATTGAAAAAGTATGTGTATGTTTTTTATTGCAACATTGAGAGTACTCATCTCCCTCTGCGCATGCCTGTGTGCATGCACATGAAAATGTGTGTGCTGTAGTTCTTCTTAAATACTTTCTTGGAGAACATCTTATAATCTAATAGGTTCCTCTAATGAGATTGTTTTTCAAATGCAAATCAGGCCCCAAATTCTGCAACCGAGATGAGTTTCTCTCCTCAAGCAGCTCACACACTCATCCGTTCCATTATTTCGCCATTAACAGCTTTGAACAGAGCCCTGCTGTTCTTTCTGCCACCAGCAACTCCAGAAGAGAGAGATAAGGTCTGTTCTCTGGGTTGATGGACAAGTCAAGGAGCAGGATGTTAAAGAAGGGGAAGAACAGTGGAGCTTTGGCCCAGTTCAGGCTCTTCTCCGAAATGTGGCTTCACTGCAGCTTCTAGTCCAGTCTCCATAAGCTTCTGTCTTAGATTTCTTTGATAATCTTCAGGATCCTAAAGTCTCTGGTCTAGGTTCTTGTTTCGGTTTCCAGCAAATGGCACTGATGTTGTTCTGCACAAGTCATCACCTTCCTCCCCTCCCCCACCAAGCAAATCCCTTTCTTTCCAGTTTCCTTCCCTCATCTGAGCCACTATCTTCAGGAAAATAGAGGAGAAACACATTTTTTTTTTTTTCTGAATCTAACATACTCCTCAAACATACTGAGAAGCCAGGCGTGGTATGCACACCTGTGATCCCAGTATTTTGGAGGCTGTGGTAGGAGGATTGTGAGCCTGAGGTCAGCCTGTCCTGAATAGTGAGACCTCATTATCAACAAAATAAAACATGGATTCTGGGAGACTTTTCTGTGAGTGGCACTGATTGAGCTTGGGTTTCCAGCTCTTACTTCAAATCTCAGAGGCTAAAGAAAACCCAAAGCAGGAAATTCTAAAGAGCAACGCAGACCCTTGCTGAAGCTTCTTAAGGAGATAGAGAAGCATGGGAAAATGCTGTATCCTGCTGTGTAGATGCTCCTAAATCCACTTTTCTTCCTTCTTTCCACTTTTGCTGCCTAATTTACCTATGCCTGGAAGCCACCTTTCTGTTCACTCATGTTTAGGTGGTTCTTCTGCAATCTCTGCTCACATGACTTTGTCAGGGGAGCCTACGTTAGATTTTGCATTAACTTGCCTTTTGCAATGTGGGCAGCTGCCGGGATATACTGAACAGACCTCCTGCCATGCAGTTTCAAGGAGTGCTGTGACTGACTGCCTCCAGCCTTAGCTTTCTCACCATACTCAATCTAACGGTTGGGCCTAGGAGAGAGGAGGGGTATCCCAGTGCTTGGTCATGTCTGCCCAGTTTGGTGTTTCTCTAATGCGCATTGCTCCCCAGACCTTGAACTGGTCAAGACCTAGAAGGGAAGGAATGATGCTTGAAAAGGAAGATTCTTGGTGACCTCCAGGCTGTCCACTACTTTAAAGAGGAATTGATGCTGAGCCCAGGACTCTGGTATGCAGCACTCTCTGACCATTTCCCTCCCCCTATGCCTAAGGCCGTATGACAGGTCCTCTGAGAAGTTTCCATTCATGCTGCAAATAGAAGTGAATAGACCTGAAAGCCAAATATTTATCCCTTACTTCAGTTGTGGTACACTGAAGGCATCTAGGAGAGCAGACTTTATTAGAGCCTTGAAGAGACTATAAGGAAATAATGATCCATTTATTTGACTCGAGAAGTAAATTGAAGTCTAGAGAAATAAAGCAAACTCAGATATAACTGTGTTTTAGTCATTGTGTTGCTATAACATCATACCTGAGGCTGGCTTTTCTTTACAAAGAAGAGAGGTTTATTTAGTTCTATTTCTGGAAATCCAGGAACGAAGTGTCAGCATCTCCTTGGCTCTGGTCTCATATAGTTAATGTCATCATGGCAGGGGTATGTACAGGTGGAATTGTTTTACGATGAGACAGGAAACTAGAGAGACTAGGGAGGGTCGAGGCTCACTTGTTAAAGAACTCACTCCTGCAGGAACTAACCAACTCTACTAGACCACCATTCATCCTTGCTGAGGCCTGGGGCTCTGTGACCTAATTACCCTCCCCCCCACCGTCTCCCACCCTCCACTGGTCCTCACCTCCCAACACTTTCTCCCGTTCAATACTACTCCACTGGGGACCAAGCTTCCAGCTCATAAATCCCTAGAGGGCAAACTACAGCAAACTGGTCCCAGATTTTGTGTCTACCCCTGACTCCTAGACTGTAAAATAAGCATCTTTAATGTGCATCTAAGCGATAAAGCCAAACTTTGACTCAGAGTCACCTACTACTACCCTTTGCAGGGATGTGCCCCTGGCAGAGAACAATGAACCATGGAAGACATGGGTATTTCTATAGGGTTGTGCAGGAAATAATGATTTCCTAGGCAGGCCCCTGGTCCTAGAAATAAGATACAGTCATTGGAAAGGGAAGTATAATTGCTCGGAGATGGAGTTTCCTAATCTAGTTTGGATCTTATTGTTGGATAGTCTGATCAAATTTGAATCCCCCCCCACGACTTTCTCTCATTCTTAGCCTAAAGCAATTACTGCTTCCTTCCAAGGATCACTGACCACAGTCCTGACATTATCTTTCTCTGAATATCTGTGCCTTCCAGGTATTTTCATCTTATAAATAAAGTCCGGGGACAAAAACAGGCATAATTCCTGACAAAGGTCACCACACCTCAAGATTAGTACCATGTGCTCTTTATTAACCTGGGTCAGAACAATTCTTAGACCTGGAAAGATGGGCCAGGCAGCCCCAGTTCTCGCCCAGCTGCAGGGCCTTCCTGGTATCTGTCAACCTGCCAAGAGCCAGTGTCACATCTCTGTCTTAGTGCCCGTCATTATCCTGGTTGGCTGGGAGGCCCTGCTGGGTTTGGAGAGGGTCAGGGCACAAGGCCAGGCAAGATGAGAGGCCACAGAGAAGAAATAAAGAAAAAAAATTCCAGAGAAATGCACCAACACAGTGCAGACAGCAAATAGGCTTAAGGATTGGCAAGAAAGTGAAATAGCCTTGGACAAGGTCAAAGCAGTGAGGACATTCTCAAGTTGGAAACTGAAATCAATTCTTCTTCCCTTTCAGTCTGGCAGCAGCATCTGGTAGGTGCTTAGGAAGATGGAAGACTGAGTGAGACTCAGCCCCAGCAGTCGCTGGAAAAGGTAGAAGGGCCACAGGCCTAGGGTTGGGGCCAGAAAGGAAGCACATCCCTTGACTGTCACCACCGGATTCGTTGCTGACAGTAGCAGAGCTGGCCCATGGCCTACTACAGGCATGGTAGGAATCTCTATTCTTACAAGTTCCTGCTTTTGTGATTTTTTAAAATAAATATATGTCATATATTAAAAATAGCTAATGAGGTGGGGGCTACCGGGAGCCTCTCTGTTCTGTCACTTAGCATTCAGGGCAAAGAAGCTGTGGCACTTCTCGCCAGCCAGTTCTTGCCAGAAAAGGTTGCAAGGATTTTGGATCGATGAGACATTGAAGCAGGGAGGTGGGAATACAGGGAAATAAAAGTTCTTTTTCTCTCTTTTCTGCTTCACTGCTTGGTAGAGTGCACGAAGGTGACTGTAATTTTCGGATAGAGGAGGGCATTCGAGAAAACAACATCCAGGCAAGAAAACTATCACACAATGAGCATCTTTTTTTTAGAGGTGAAAGAAAACCTGTCTTTAAAAAATTTCAATGTCAAAGACTTTTTTTTTTCAGAAGTATAGACTTTATGTTGATTCATTAGTGAGCAAATCAGTTAGGAAAGGGACATATCTTAATCCATTTTCTGTTGCTGTAACAGCGCCCAAGTATATATTTATAAAGAATAGAAGTTTTTTTGGCTTATGCAATGGAAGCTGGGAAGTCCAAAATAATGTTTCAGTGTCTCGTTAGCAGGCAATGAGGACTGTTGAGCTGCAGCATAACATTGCAGAAGCCATCACATCAAAGGGCCATAGGCATGCTGGCTCAGGCCTTTCTTCTTACCAAGACACTAATGTCATCATGGAAACCTTACACTAATGACCTCATTTCACCACAGCTGCCTTTTAATATGCTTTCTCTCTAAATACCATTAGCATGAGTTTGAGGATTGCCTTTTCCAATGTAGGCAGGAACTTTTGGGGGCCTCATTCAACACATCGCAGGAAGCAGATCTGACAAGCTCTATAATGGCAAAGGGAAGAAAAAAGAAAGATATGGTGGAGCCTGAGTCAACACACAGTCATTGGGGTCATGTGTTATTCCAGATACTAGGTGTTCAGAAGCTACCAAGGTGAAAGTCAGATGAGCGAAGACCTCATGTTTTATAGAAGTGTACCAGTCTATTCACAGACAACTTCATATCAAAGCATGACGTGACATATTCATCAGAGGAATGAACTGTATTCTTTAGGTGGTACAGGCTGAGTTTAATTTCATCTGGTAGAGCTGAGAACCACTGCCCCATGGACGAGGGAATATTTGATCTGGAAATTGGAAAAGTTTTGTATTGGTTTTGTACATTGATATTTCGTTGGGATAGATCAACTCATTAGCTTAAGAAAATTTAGTCTCCCCTCTTCCCATTAAAAGGATAGCTACAATATGGACTTATTCAGTGCTATTATCATTTATCTGTCCGAGTTAATTCAAATGCTTCAATAGCCCTACCAAAGGTCTGTGGTAACTGGAAAACACAAAGCCCAGAGGTGCAAACTACAAGAAACAAGAATTCCTCTAGGGAAAAATGGCAGATTTGCTATTCAGGTAAAGCAATATTGTTCTTGCCCCAGCCATACACAGCTATTGCTGTCTTGTGGTTACAGCTCAGATCATATTTATAATTCAGTATTATTTTCATATGTAAAAATTAGAATCTATGAAACTACAAACTATGAAAGTCAGATATCTGACTGTCTTATTTAGCTATTTTATTTTTGAAGCGGAGTTTAAATTTATTTAAAAAAAAAAGGGTTTTGATGAAGATTTAAGTATGGAGCTTGGGGGGCGGAGGACAATGGTTCATGCTCTACAATGGTTATAGGTGCCGCAAGAAAGTTACTCACTCAGCTGCTGTAACTGGAGTTCAGTGGAATTTTAGTAAATGGCTTGGATAGCAAATGTTTTTCGTTTTTGTGTGCCATGTAATCTCTTTTTCAGTTATTTAACCCCAATGATGCAGCATGAAATAAGTCACAGAAGATATGAAAATGAATGAGTTCTGCTAGGTTGTAGTAAAAAATGTATTTATAAAAACAGTGAAGGGCTGGAGAGATGGCTCATCAGTTGAGAGCATTGGCTGCTCTTCCAGAGAGGACCCAGGTTCAATTCCCAGCATCCACATGGCAGCTCACAACAGTCTGTTACTCCAGTTCAAGGAGACCTGATACCTTCACACATGCAGTCGAGACAACAATGCATATAAAATAATAATAAATCTTAAAAATGTAATTCTTTTAAAAAAAGAGTGAGCTGAGTGTGGTGGCTAATGCCTTTGGTTCCAGCACTTGCGAGGCAGAGGCAGCCTCGCCTCTGTGAGTTTGAGTTTGAGACCAGCCTGGTCTACAAAGAGTTCCAGGACAGCCAGGAGATGTTATACAGAGAAACCCTGTCTCAAAAAACCAAAAAAACCAAAAACAAAAAAACAAACACAAACAAAAAGAGTGAAGTGACCAGAAAAGACTCAGGATATCAATTTGTCCTGGGGCCATAGTGTGTCTGCCTCTGGCTTTAACCTTTTCTTGGACTTGGCTCTCCTTCTACAGCCCACCTATTTCTTGAAGATAAAGTTTCTGACCCTTCACTAGTATTTTCCAACCAATAGCTAATTTCCATTTTACTATATGCCAAATAGGAATTGTATGTCATAGGTAGAAATAAAAAGAAAATGTAGCAGTAAACAAGAGACAAAAACACGGAATTCAACTTTTACTAGGAAGAGACAGGCAATAAGCATAAGAAGAAATGTGTAATGTCAGGTAGCAATAAATGCTATGACAGAGCTTTTGTAGAAGAAAGGCTATAGCAGGATATTGTATCGGATGGGCAGTCAGAGAAAACCTCCCTGAAGAAGTCAAGACTGGAATGAATGAAGAGAGGGAGCCGGCTGAGAAACAGCAAGGACAGAGAGCTAAAGGCAAGGTAATGTTTGTAGTGTTGGGTTCAACCAAGAATTCTGTCAGCTGTGGTGAGAAAGCCAAGAGCAGGGCCAGAGTGGCAGATATATGGGCAAGAGAAGCGTCCAGGACCCCCCCCCCAAATTAAGCAGATCCCCCAGGGCATAGTCAGAACAGTCCCTATCTAATTTGCAATTTACCAGTGCTGTTTTGCCTGCTGCTTGACAACTAGATTGTAGGAGCATCAGCAGAGAAAACAACTTTGGGGTGTGGGGTGGGGTTGGGGTTGGGGGTGAGAGTGTAATAACTCAGAGCTGGTGGTGATAGCCTGTTAGAAGAGAGGCTGCCTCGGCATTTTTGAAGAATTTGCTTGTGAATTAGATATTGACTATGAAGAATTCAATGGTGGCTTTAAACTTTTTGGCTCAAGGGACCAGATATCACCATCCCCTGGGAATGCATCTGTTAACTCTTCAATGGCACTTAGGTAGCACTTGTTACAGTAAACTGAGAGGTGTCATTGGTGACATTTTTGGAGTTAAACAAAATGAAATGATCCATGGCAAGATTGGTAATACATAATAATAATAATATAAAGCATTTGATAGCATGTTCCCTTTATAAAGTATTATTCTAATATAGCAAAGTCAGTTATTCTTTGAGAAAAAAATAGAGGTAAACAAACACGGGCAAGTTCCCGAGCTTGCTTTAATTTAGGTCACACAGGAAGTGCCAGAGTTCATTCATCATGATTTCTTTTTTGGCTCACTAGTGACCAGTATGTTGTTTAAAATTTTCTTCCTATTTGTTGAGTTCCAAATCCCAAATTTCCTTCTGGTATTGACTTTTAATTTTATACTATTGTGTTTGGAGATATACTTTGTATTATTAATCTTCTTAACTATATTGGGGCTTGTCTTAGGGTTTCTATTACTGTGATGAAACACTATGACCAAAAGCAAGCTGGGGAGGAAAGGTCTTATTTGACTTATACTTCCACATCACTGTTTGTTATCGAAGGAAGTCAAGACAGGAACTCAAACAGGGAAGGAGCCTGGAGGCAGGAGCTGATGCAGAGGCCATAGAGGAGAGCTGCTTACTGGCTTATTCTCATGATTTATTCAGCCCGTCTTTGTATAGCATCCAGGGGTGACACCAATCTCTGTGGTATGGACCCTCCCACATCAATCATTAACTTAACAAATATAGCCTTGGCCACAAGCCAATCCAGTAAGGAGCATTTTCTTCTTTTTTCCTTTCTTCCCTTCTTCCTTTCTTCCTTTCTCTTTTTTTTGCAATTTTTAAATTTGAATTAGAAACAAGATTGTTTTACATGACAATCCCAGTTCCCTCTCCCTCCCCTCCTCCCCTACCCCCCCCCCCACTAAAACCCTACCTATCATATATCCTTTCTGCTTCCCCTGGCTGGTGAGGCCTTCCATAGGGTGTCATCAGAGTCTAACATATCTTTTGGGATAGGGCCTAGGCCCACCTTTGTGGGCTTAGGGCTCAGGGAGTATTCCTCTATGTGGAATGTGCTCCCAAAGAAGGGGCATTTTCTTAGTTGAGGTTCCCTCTTCCCAAATGAGTCTAGCTTATGTCATGTTGACATAAAACTAGTTAAAAACAAAGCTTTGTTACATTCATTCATTCATTCATTCATTCATTCATTCATTCATTCATTCTGCCTGCCTGCCTGCCTGCCTGTCTGTCTGTCTGTCTGTCTCTCTTTTCTCTCTCTCATTGAGACTGGATCTGATTATGTAACTCTGGATGGCCTGAATCTCTCTATATAGACGAGGTTAGCCTCTAACTTTTGTCTGTCTCCCAAGTGCTGGAATTAAAGATGTGCCCCACCACACCCTGCCTTATTTCATTGTTGCTGTTGAATAGATATTTCATAGTGTACTACATTCTCTTGTCATTTATTCTTACTATTTTTGTTATTTTCTCCTTTTTGCCCGTATTTATCGAGTGTCTGTGACACTGTGTATGTGAAGGTCAGAGGACAATTTATGGAAGTCAGTTCTCTCCTTTCAACATGTGGGTTCCAGGGATCATGCTCATCTCATCAAATTTGGTGGCAAGAGCCTTTACCCCCATGAGCCTTCACACTGGCCTGTGATTTGCTTAGTGGTTCCCTTGAAGATTATAACTAAAGTCTTAATTTTAATGACCTAGGTTAAATTAATACCAATTCAGCTTTAATAGCATATTTAGAAATATACTTCATAATAGCTTTATTACCTCCCATACTTTTTCTGTCACACAAACTATATTTCTATATGTTGTAGCTATCAACATGTTTTTATAATTATTGACTTGTATACTTTTATTTTAAGACAGATTTAAAAAATGAGTCACAACAGAAATGCATTTATGTGGTCCTTGATATCTAAGTAATTGACTTCTGAGTGATCTTTATTTATTTTTTATTTATTTTTACATGCACCTTTGAATTACTGCCAATCATTCTCCCATGCTCCTTTTAGTTATTTCTTATAAGGCAGGCACATTAGTCATAAGTTCTTTCCTTTTTTGTTTCTCTGAAAAGTCCTAAGTTTCTCTTTTCCTTAGGAAAGATAATTTTACTGAATGTAGAATTTTTGGTTGACTGTTAGTTTGTGTCTCTTTACTTCTTTCACTTTGAATGACTACATCGTCTGAGTACCTTCTGGTCTCCTTACGCTTGTGATTATAAAGCAGCTTTTGCTAGACCACTTGCTGCATGATAAACTCAAGTCCCTCCATCTTGTCTTGTTGATTACAGCATCATCTATTGCTTTAGTTTCCAACCATATTTTATGGTGTGTCTTGTTTAGACTTCTAAGAATATTGGCAATTTCCCATTTGGAGTTGTTGACCTTCTTGGATGTGTTGAATATTTTAAATCAAATTTTGGAAATTGAAGCCATTGTTCTGGTATTTCTTTGGCTCTTTTCCTACCCCTTTCCCTTCTATAGTTTTCATTCTACATGTACTGATAAGCTTTACAGTGCGATATAGGGCTCTCTCTCTGTTCAGTTACAGATCCTGCTTGCTCTTTTTTCCCTGATACCTAAAACTGGATAGTAAGAAGTGATCTGTCTTCAACCTTTTTTATGTTTTCCTTTTTCCAGCTTTGATTAGTGACTAAGTCACAGCAGTAAAGCTCCTACTTCAGTTATACTGTGCAATCTGGTATCTATATTTGGATTTTAAAAATTTCTTGTTTTGATACATGTAGTGCAGGGTGGTCATGAGCTTGTTTGATCTTGAACTTATCCTCCTCCATCCAGTTCCTAAGTGCTGGGATTTCAGGTGTGTGCCACCATACCCAGCTTGGTTCTCTTTCAAATTGTATTTTTTAGAAAATAGGATTCATGGTTTAATGATATTCCATTTAGTAAGACACTGCCATGCCTTCTGCTGGTTCTTTATACCGGGCTTTCTTTCTTTGAACTTATTTGTGAAAGCTGATATAGTCTTTGCTTAGAATACCCAGTGTCTAAGCTTCCTTGGTAACAATTTCTGCTGAATGTCTTTGTTTGTTTGTTTCTGCTGTATATACCTTAATTTTTTATTGCTAAGTAGCCATTGAAATAACTCAATGTGTACACCTTGAACACAAAATTGCTCTTTTCATCAAATTATGCTGGTTTTACTCTTTTAAACATTTATTTTTATTTTGTGTGTCTGGATATCTTGCCTGAGTGTTATGTCTGTGTACCCCATGTGTGCAGTACGCGAGAAAGCCAGAAGAGGGGGCTAGATTCTCTGGAACAAGAGTTAACAGATAGTTGCTTGCTAGCTGCTGTGTGGATGCTGGAAACTAAACCAGGTCCTCTTGACGAGCAGCAAGCACTATTAGCCACTGAGTCACCTCTCCAACACCTGTTGATTTTACTCTTGTTATTATTTATTTGTTTACTAGTGTCCTCATCTAATTATGTTAATTTTTCATTTTCCATCAAATTCAGTTACTGAAATGCTTGGAAGTCTTAGTGGTACCTGATGACTGCACAATGATTTCCTTAATACTTTAAGTCTCTAGTCACTGTTTATGAGCCTTGTGTGCGTATTGAGAAACTCCAGCGGTTTACAACATTGTGTTATCCTTCACTTTACAAAATTAAGATGATGTAATCTGAAGACATACTTGCCTGGGTTCATATCTTGGTTGTACTGAGATACTTACCTCAGTTTCTTTTTATGGGAAATGAATATATGAATTGCACCTGTCTTGGCTTTGAAGATATTAAATTAATTATTAGCCAGGCAATAATCTAGGATAGTAGTCGGGTAACTATGACTTGAGGGGTGTGGAGGACTGGTCCTTATAATTCATTTTTGTGGCCATGAACTAAAGCCATTTCTTTTATTTATAAATGTTTTACAGATCTCTATTTTAACATTTATTTATTCATTTAGTTTGTGTGTTTTGCCTGCATATATGTCTATGTACATGTTTGCAGTGCCAGTTGAGGCAATAAGGGGGGATTGGATACCCTGAAATTGGAATTACAGGTAGCCGTGAGTGGCCATATTGGTGCTGGGAATTGAACTCTGGTCTGTGGAAGAGCAGTTAGTGCTCTTAACCGCTGAGCCATCTCTCTGACCCTGAAAGTCTGTTTCTTCCTACATAAAAATCATATGAAATTCAAATGTCAGTGTCCCCAAATAATACTATGCTGATTCACTTATATATTATCTATCTGTGACTATTTTCATGCTACAACAGAAAAGCCGAACAGCTGTTATCAACACTGTGAGGCCTAAAAAGCCTCAGGTCTTTACTATCTAAAGAGTATGGGAGGGCTCAGTAAAGAAACAGTCAACATGGAACGGTTAAGGGGGAGGGCTTTACTGCAGGTAAAAGAGAGAGAAAATCCAGAGGCATCTGAAAGAGTCCAGAGCAGAGACAAAAGAACAGACTGGATGTGGCCAGTGTTATGATATACTGCAAAAGGGGCGGGGCTTAGGTGGTTGAGGGACAAACAAGTCATCAGACAGAACTTATGTAGGAAGTATATTGGGAGAAGGGAAGGGAGTAAGGGAAGGGAAGAAATAGGGGGGAGAGAGAAGAGAGAAAGATAGAGAAAAGAGAGAGAGGCCTGCCTCCTCAGATAAACAGGAGAGAGAGAGAGAGAGAGAGAGAGAGAGAGAGAGAGAGAGAGGACAGAGCTTGTCTCTTAAAGAGACCTTTGCACCTGAGTACAGAGCCATGTGTGCAGGGGTGACTACTCTGTCAGGTCCCCAAGGGATGGAGCCAGGTTTGCCTGGATGCTAACAGCCAGGGCTATCTTCAGGGAGGAGAGAATAGCAAAAAGTGAGAGAGCCAGAGGAGAGAGAAGAGAGAGAGCAGCAGGACAGGGAGGGTTATCTAGGAGGAGAGAAGCCTGGGAAGGTGAGAAGGGCCCGGGTAGGAGCTTTGAAATGTACATCAGGTACCTGTGTAACTGAAGGAGCCTGGAGGCCAGCATGGGCTTTGATATGCTGATAGGCACCACAGGTAGCCATATGTCCCTTCTGCCAGAGGTAAGAGAAATGACTCCTTTTTGTAGATGGAAACTAGTTTCATAAGTTCCTGGAGGGAATGCTGGCTTTTTACTATGTTATAGGCCAGCTTGAGCACACTTCTGGGTATTTGGGATGTCTTTTGGAATTTGGGGAATTGGAGTTTCCTTTGTATCCGACACCTAGTCACTTTTAGACAGGTTTGCCAATCTTTGACATATAGCGTTGGCAAACATGAAAGCACCTACAGTCATGTGTTGCTTAATGATGCAGATACAGTCGGAAAAATACAGCATTAATCTCATCATCGTGTAAATATTATAGAGTGTACATACAAAAACATAGATAGTGTAGGTCAATGAAAACAGCTTCATACAATCAAGAAACACAGTTGAGTGGCATACCATATATTTTTATAAATTACAGTACCTAGGATGCTGAGGCAAGAAGTTTGGGGATTCTGGGCTGATCTGGGGTACATGGAAAACTCTTTCCCCTAAAAACCCAGAAAGAGGAGATGTGGGGTGGGAAGGAGGTGGAGGAAGGGGGAAGAAACAGACTTATGTGTCATGAAATGAATGACAACTTCTGTAGTAAATTTTTTTTAATAAGTAAAAGGAGGACATACAAAATAACAATAATATATAGCGTGTAATAGAAGCCAGCGACAAAATCATTTATCATCAATATCAAACATCGTGTATCGTATAGAATTATATGTTTTCGATTTTTACATTACTGTTAGCACAGTAGATTGGCTTACATCACTATCACAGACGTGAGTAATGCCTTGTGTTGTGAAGTTACAGTGGCAAGTGCACTCTGAAGTGACAGGAATTCTTCATCATATCTGCAATCCATTGTTGATGGAAATGATGTCATGCAGCTGACTGTCATCATTAGCTATAGATTTGACTAGCTAGCCTCAACCACTGTCCTTTTGAACCAAGATATATTTGGTCTAGTTCACACTGGCTTCCATCGCGCTTCCCTAGGCTGTGTTGCGCTCACCACCACTTCCCAATCTCTGCAGGCTCTGGCTCCTGTTTCTCTCTGATCTCATCGTTCCTCTTGTTCACTCTGCTCTAGTTTCCCTGGCCAGCCGGCTGTCAGTTCTGGGAATGTGCTGTTTCTTACCTATATATTTTGTTTGCTTCCTTCAGGGAAAATAATAATCATCTGTGATTATTTCATTTATTTATTTGGTTGTTTTTCCTCTCCCCCATTAGAACTTTAGTTTTTCAGAGACAAATTTTGTTTATCGCAGCAGAATGATCTTAATGAATATTTGTTGGGTAATGGTATCTTAGTTTCACTTCCCGTGGGTAACTACACTATTTCTCCTGTTTACATTTTCTCAGGTTCCTATGCCAAGGACCCCGAGTGTTTGTACCTTTTTCTGTTACAGCTGCTGCCGTTGGGCTTTTTGAGACTGGGGTCTCATGAGTATTTTATCTCTCTGTTCACGGGTTGTTGGCTGGTCTGTCACTTGGATGGCTTTAGTCAGATGCCCCTTCATTGGCATAATTACTGATGGGCAGGAATTAGGAAAGAGGAGGAACCCACAGGAACACACATGATTTCTTTCAGTAAGAGCTCTGGACACATGTGGAAGAGGGTAGAGGTGAAAGGGTAGGGTCCAATCAGAAACCAACACTGGGCTTGCTTTCTCTGCCTGTGTTTGGTGCCATTATATCTTCCTCTGCTCTCGGACGGAATCTCCGGCAGGCCTCACAGCTTGGATCCTCACAATTAGCTAATAAAATCTGTCTCCTCTGACTATTTGACTCACTAGAACAGTCTTCATTCACTAAGTAATACAGCTAGTCCACTGTAAGTCAAAACGCCGAACTTCATTCAAAGATACATCTTCTTCCTTTCCCTCAACTTGGACTTGCTTCAAGTGGAAGCTTGCTGTGCAAGCGGATGTGGGCGGGAGCATGTGGGCTTTTTCCTTGTCTCCTGCTCTTCTCACTGGGCTCTCTGGCTCGTTCAGTGTTGATGCGAGGGAGCCAGGAGAAGGGTGAGACTGAACAGTCTAATGAGAACTATGTTCTCATTCCTTCCCTCGTTTGTGGCCAGGAGACCAAGAAACCTTGTGGTGGGTGCTTTTGAGGCACCTCAAAGATTCATCAGAGGGGTGCCATTTGTAGCTTCTTCGCCAGGTCACAACTTCTAAACCCTCTGAGACCTCCCAGCCCTTCTCCTGAAGGCTGTCTGCTCGCACAAGAATCCAGTTTCAGTCTTCTTCAATGCCCAAACCAGTATCTCAGCTTTGTTGTTGGCAGGCGTGTAGTTCAGCTCCAGTGCTCTCTATTCAGCTGCCTCAAACTACTCCAGGCAACCTAAAGTTGTTCTGATATGTGTCCTGGAGACACTCAGAACTCGCTGGTGTTTCTTTTATTCCTCTCTTGCTGCACTGGAAGTGCCACGTTGGTGGAAGGTGGCCATTATGGGGAAGGAAGATACCTTTTCAAGTTGCACAGCTCACGCTAGAATTCTTTAAATCTCTAAAACCTGTCAGCTCAGTGGTAGATCACTAGCTTGCATGCACTACAAAAACAAATCAAGGCAAAGCCTCCTACAGCATCATTCACATTGTTTTTAGAGGTAGAAAGATATCTGATCAACTAATGTTCATAAAACTGCAAACTCCACCATGGGGGTGTGGCAGCACCTTTGGAATGTGGGAGCAGTTGACATTCATTGCTTTAGGAGCTTTGGCCAAACTGAAACACACTCTCATTTTAATTCCATGTCACATATGTAGTGTCCTCTAAATATCATGTCTCAAGCATGAAACACTGTAGTGTGTGTGTGTGTGTGTGTGTGTGTGTGTGTGTTAATTTTGACTAATTCTTAGGGTAGTACCTATCCTCTTCAATTCTTGAGATCTTGCAAGAGCCCAAATGTATCAGTATCATCTATCAACTAACATGTTATTGAAACCAAATCAAAGACACCATGAATAAAAACACTTTTTTTTTTTCTCAAAGTAGTTTTCAGGTGTTCAGGGTGGGTTGTTTTAGTTCAATTGCACTTGGATTCTACTGCTTGCTATCCCTTGAGGCATAATTTTTGTAACACAGCTTATGAGGCAGCAGAAGGTAGCTCTGCATTATTACTTATGTGTTGGTGGAGTGAGAAAGAACAATTTCTAATTTCTGCCAGTAAAATCTTTCCCGTCCCTGTCTGCGGAGTCTGCGCTGGCAGTAATCATGCTCTGACTCCCCCTTTCCCTCCCAGCCTTCACAGACGTGCATTTGTGTTCATGCTGGATTGATGTAGGGAAAATGCAGGAAAACTCTCCTTTCTTTGGAATCGTTACTCCCTTCCCAAATTCAGAAATTAGGATCGAGGAGCCTACACGTCTAATTGTCCTCCCTGCTGTAAACAGGAATGAGTTTATAAAGACAGATGAAGCCCTAAATGCTTTGTGGCATTTTTAAACAGCCTGCATCTCTTTAGCCTTTGCTAATTATTTTCTCTCCACTCTCCTCTCTATTCATTGGCTCACTGTTTTCTGTACCTTTCTTTTGTGTGTGGGTGCTGTCGTCCCCAGATCAAAATAGAAACTCAATATGTGTTAAGTGAATGGCTGGTTTTGTAGTAGAATTTGCCTGCATGGGCTTCCATGGCACTGTGACATTTAAGAGGCCTGGCTTGAGGGCTGTTTGATTAGAGAACTATCCAGGTATACATGGCCACTGAGGTCAAGTGGCCATGAAGCTGAAGAGACAGTTCTTTGTTCTGTCTGATGCTAATTCCTGTAAGTTTCAACACAAGCTAGCAGACTCCGATCTTAAGTAGCTAGTGTAAACATGGGCTTATAGACAGTTGCTTAAAACAAACAAACAAAAGCTCAAACAGAAAGATACATCATATTTTATATTGTTCTTAGCTAATGTCTGAATGACCAATTAATGTAGTTCTTGGGAATTCTACCCACTGACAAAGCTGTTTACATTCAGATTTATTCTATAGGTAATAAGAAATTGAGTAGAAGATAGTCTTAGGGAGCCCTGGGGTACTTTCATACAGAGGTCTGGCTTCCCTAAAGTTGAGACCACACCCTTCTTTCTGGAAAGGAAGCTCTTTCCTTTGTAAACTCTCTGGCCTATCATCACTTTAAGATATTCATTCTTTTATTCCCCAGTGCTGTGAAACAAACCCAAGGCTTTGGAGGGTATGCAAGCTCTCTGTCATGGAGTTGTATCTCCAGTCCAAATTCTTGTGAGTTTTTTGTTTGTTTTGAGACAAGGTATTTTTTTCTCTATTCTTCTTCAGTTTTTTTTTTTTTTTTGAGACAGTTTTCTGTGTAGCCCTGGCTGTCCTGGAACTCACTCTGTAGACCAGGCTGGCCTGGAACTCACACAGATCTCCCTGTCTCTGCCTCCTGAGTGCTGGGATTAAAGTGCTGTCAAGACAAGGTATTTCTGTGTGGCCTGGACGTATTGTACAGGCTGGCTTTGAACTTAGGATCCTCCTGCCTTAGCATCTCAGGTGCTGAGGTTATAGGTATGAATCCCATGACTTATTTCTCAGCCCCTGTTCTTATGAAAGCTCATGTGTTAAAGTACAATAAATCCATTATCACATCTAACTCCATATTCCATCTTAAATTTCAATTAATACTTCCCTTCTCTATGCATTTCTCTGTTCATTGGCTTCAACTATCACCACCATACTTAATCTCTAAATGTGGCTATCTCCACATAACCAATAGCTCAGTTGATGTTTCCCCACAGATGGCCATCACCATCTTTTAACTCAGCATCTCAGAAACTCTCCACTCTCCCCTTCCATTGTGTATTATATCACTACCTTTGATAGCACTTACACTTGTGCGTGTGTGTGCACTCGTGCCTTCCTGTCTATTTCCCTGCAGTACTTCTTTGGATCTAATGACTGCAACAGACTTCCTAGGGGTAGAGTGATTTTCCTGATTCTAGGAACTTTGCTCTTAGATGCATTCTGCCACTATCCTTCACAATCTATCATGTATGTCTCCCGTATGTCATTCTGGTGACCAGTTGCCCACTGAGTTAAGTCCACATCCTACTCTTACTCTACTTACCTAAGTCTCTCCATGCCACCTTTATTATCTTTTGTTATTTTAATGTCTAGTCTTTGTCCTAGTGAAGCTCAGGTCTTTTGTCACTTTTAACCTTTAAGTAACAGAACCTTCATCTAGACCCTTTCCCTCCAATTTTGTTTCACATGAAAGATCCACGTCTTAAGCCTGAATAAACTGTCATATGCCTGTGGACCTGGCACTAGTGACGCTCAACAGGTGGGATGATGAACTGGAGGCCTCCCTGGACTATAGAGAAAGACCCTAACCTCTCTCTAACAAAAACAGAAAGAAAATCCCGAGGCTCAGAGAAAGAACACATTAGTGATTGATGATTTGAAGTCATAGATGTCAAACAACTGAGCTGGGTTTAAACTATTCTTCTGATCTCCAAGAATGTGTTATTTTTCTTTAGCTACTTTGGCTTCCTTCAGACTCATATTAATATAAGATGAATTTCACAGATGGAAACTCAAATTGCATTTGTGTTGCACCTGCCTGGTAATAATCTACCAGTCCAGGCCAGCATTAGCCTTTGAAGATTGTCTCCCTTGTGTTGGATCTCAGCCATAGCAAATTAAGACATTAATACCTCCAGCCAAATTAATCTGCAAAATATGGCTCAGTCTTAATATTTTTTCAGTCTTTAGTCCTGAAAAAGAAACTTAAAAATCAAATCAAATGAATTATTTCAAAGCTACTGAAATTCCCCACTGAGTTTCAAATTCAATCTTGGAGGCATTGTTCTAGCTGTCCTGGGTTTGCACTTTAAGCTTCACCCAAAGTTCCACTGTGATCTTTTTTTCTTATGATTCTAAAAAAGGATCTGATAGCATATGTTCAAGCTGTGCAAGTGACGAGAATGCCAATAGCATGTTTTTGTAAACTCTTGACTATGGGCTTGCTATGCAAATAAGACTTCTCTGGGTCTTGCTTTTAAAATGAGGACATGATCTTTAGTTCAAAAAGAGATCAAAGATCATCAAACTATTAGCCAGTCTTTTAAAGGATCCTTAAAGTGCATAGATGTGGGTTTTCTGGTAAACCAACAAACACATTAAAAAAAAAAAAAACCAAAACAACTTAGGTAATTTTCTAAGTAAAACACAAATGTCTCTCTCCAACTTCATTTTCTCCTGGAGAAAGGATCACTTTTTTTATTTCTATCCTTTCATGGATATCAATGGATTAATGATGTTGGTGAGCATTATTTTAAAAAGAGGTATTTTATTTGCATAAAACCACACAGAGGGGGTCCCATGAGTTTTATTGCTAGTGCATCTGAAAACCCTTCTTGTCCCTTATTTAGTCAGTCTTATTGTCACCACCACATTGATTTCTATCAGGAAAAAAAAAAAGCCCAGATTCCCAGAATCAAAAGCATCTTATTCTATCCAAGCTATACTTATGGCCCCAACACATCTGGAAGGAGAATTTGGAACTCATAGTTGTTAAAATTTGGCTCCAGGATCGTCTCCACTCTTTTCCCTAAGGTTTTAGGGCTTTGGCTCTAGAAATTCATTGCTGACAGTAACAGAAGGTATGTCAACCTCATCCCGAATCTCCACGCCCTGTCAGAAAAGTTGCAAATTATGAACACAGCAATATCATCAGTGAAAGAAAGGCACACTTATTCTACAAATGGAATCCACTGTCCACTGTCCATTTTACTGCTTCAAAACCCACTATGTGTAAAGCTTTCTCTATCATTAAAGAAGGGAGATTCGAAGATAAACAAGGCCGTGAAAATGAAAGTTTCTGTTCTGCCTGGTCCCACAGCTGCTTTGCCCCAAATAAACACACAAAGACTTATATGAATTTATATACTGTTGGGCCGATGGCTTAGGCCAAGGCAGTTTCTGCCCAAGGAATTTCTAACCCAATACAAATTTGTTGTACTATCAATAGTATATTTCACATTGCTAACTAAATTATGTTGTGCCTTCCCTTTTATACATAGGGTGGTGAGTAGTTCCTACATGTTGGGTTAAGTAGTTCTAAGACTGGCTTTTGCACTGGCTGTGCCCTTGATGAACTTGTTTGATTTTGCAAAGTCACTTTATATTGGTCTCTTGTGTTCTCATCTACCGTAGGAAAATTTAAAGTTCTGTGCTTTCCTCCAATATTCATCAGCTACTGTTAAAATATCGAACTGTGTGCAAGGCACTGGCCCAGTTACTTGAATACCTTAGTGGCCTAAGTACACACTGGAATAACTATGAGTTCCAAATTCTCCTTCCTCGACTTTCCCCACCTTATTTTCTATTGGGGAGGAAAACAGACTGAAGAACTAATATAATACTAAAATTAGCAATACAGTATATTAGATGGTTAGAGTGCTGTGCAACAGAAAATGTGATGTCGGAGGAGAGATTCAGCAGTGCAAGATGGAGAGTAATTGCAATCTTACACAGAGTAGTCAATTTTGCTGTTTAAACTGTCTTGGGAATGTTCAAGACCCTTCACATAATATTTTCTATATGGTAACAGGGAAGACTATTTGCAGAAGAGCAAACATCACAGAGATTTCCCATGCTTTTCTAGCTTTGCTCTTTCCTTTCCTTTCAGTTGGAATCAGATAAATGACCTAGAACTTCTCACTGTTGCCACCAGTCTTATGTAGATATCAAGGTATTAAAATGAGTCTTATCCACATTGAGATATTTCTTAAGAGAAAAAAGACAAATAGGCTTTCAAAAATGTAGATACAATGCCTAGCTACTCACTAACAATTTTATATTGATTTCATGTTGACATGATAATCTTGTGTAATGGGTAAATAAAATACATTTAAAATTAATATTATTCATCTGACCATACTTTTTAATTTTTAACTACTACAAAATTTGAAAGTATGCATACAGCTCAAATGGTGTTTCGTTTGGGCAGCACACATCCAAAATTTGAAATAGGTATGTTGTTATTAGTTTACTTATCCATTTTGCCTTGCTGAGTAAGTTATTTGTTGTCTTTCTGGTATCTTTCATCTTTCTCAAAATCCTGTACTCTGTGGCCTTTGGGTCAAGAAATGCAGGCATAGGATTTGCATTTTTTAAAAAGTTTTAATGATTTATTTTAAGTACATTGGTTTTTGCCTATGTGTATGTCTGTGTGAGGGTGTTGGACTCCCAGAAACTGGAGCTACAGTTGTGAGCTGCCATGTGGGTGCTGGGAATTGAACCTAGGTCCTCTGGAAGAACAGCCAGTACCTTTAACCACAGAGCCATCTCTCCAGCCCCCAGGGGGTCTGCATTTCTAGAAATGAGAAGACTATAGGGTCATCATAAGTGTGTTATTTGTGAGAGATGGGTGAAGAAAGAGGATTTAGGTTCTGGGATAGAGCAGAGGCTCATAGAGCCACATTTTGGTAACTGTCAGGTAATCATTTTGATTAAGTTCTTTTGCCAATGAAGATATATTAATTTGTCTTTAGTTTTTATTCTGAACTTAAAAATAATGTCAGCTGTCATACATGATAAATGAGGGAGATAGTGGTATAAAATAGGAACTACTTTATCAAGCCACTGCTAATTAGGAAGATCAACAAACTTCAAAGGGTCAGATTTAAAATTTAAAAGAGAATGGCCTACATAGCATACACACAGCTTTGTTTTCTGTATATACTCAGAATAAACCATGGGGCATATTTAACATAGGGCTTTAAACAATTTACATTACAGATTCCCAAGTTCCATGAATCTTATTTTTCAAAGTATTAAGAGTCAGGGCAGATGCTAAAGATGGCTCAGCTCCCTTTCTTCAAGCAAACAAAAACCTAAATCATCTAGCTCAGGGAGTTTTCAGTTCTCTTGATGATGATTCCCCAAGGACAGCAATAAATCTTATTGACTGACTACAGATTCTGCCATGTCCCTTGGGATTCCATTTCAGTATTTCATCCCTCTGATAGGAAAAGAAGCCTTGCTTGTACATGATTAAAACCATAATTCTTTATTCTAAAGCAATTTCTCTTCTTTCTTTCTTTTATTATCTTCCCCACCTCCCTCATTTTAGTTCATAGAGGATAATTGATGAACATTAGTCATTTTAGATTTTTTTCAAGTATGTAGGCTGCTGGAATGTAATTTACCCCTTCTTCCCGTCTCCAGATCACTGTGTGAGCCACCGAGTTCTGTGCTGCCGTGCAGCAATGCTCTCTGTCTGTGCTTCTTCTATCTGTAAATCAACTGCCTTGAAAACTCCTTACTGAATTTTCTTCCTCTTGTCCTATCTTCTTGTTTATCAAGGTCACTGGATGTGTTTTGCTTTTTCTTTTATTTCATCTTACCACATAAATGTGTTCCTGAGTCTGTGGTATTAGAAAGCTGTAAACTATGGCTCTACTAAAGCAGACCCTCAATAGGAGAAACCAGATTGCCCCAAAGAACACAGAAGCAAAAAGAACAAATAATGTCAGGCCACAAGGAAATCAGTGATGGACCATCAGATAGGAGCTGTTCAATTTGGAGCACAGGGAAGGAGAAAAAGATAATGTTCTCAGGAGAGACCAAATTATATTGTATATCTAAATGCCATAGCCCGGATGGTCTCAAACAGCAGGCTATTTATAAGTTCTCTGTTTTATTCAGAACACTTAATTATTAAAAAATGATAAAAGTAACTCTTGTTCAGCTCCCAAAGGCTTAATTTTCGTTTTAGATCCTCATTGGTTTGTTCAATCTAATGCTAGTTGTCTTACTGAGACACAAACAACATTTTAAGTGCCAGAAATACTGTCTTGTTTCATTGGTCAGGAGGATCATTGCTTCAACCAAAATGCAGAATACTCACAAGTGAATTGTTGTTGGTGAACCAATCATCTTGGGAGAGAAAAACAGTTTTTTCCTGGCTTCTTTGCTAAAGGTGAGATCCTTGAGGGTAGTGACAGTGTCTTCTTCAGATTGGGATCTCTATGTCACTTCAGGCAGGGCTCAGAACTCAGCAGATACTCAGTAAGTGACTGAATGGATGAACGAATGAATGACTATGGATGAATGGATGAATGACACAAGTAAGCTTATTCATGAAGAAAAATGAGTGGCAATGTCAATATTCCAAAGCAAAACTCATTTTTTTTTTTTTTTTTTTTTTTTTTTTACGAAGAGACAGGGTTTCTCTGTGTAGCTTTGGAGCCTATCCTGGCACTCACTCTGTAGATCAGGCTGACCTTGAACTCACAGAGATCCACCTGCCTCTGCCTCCCCAGTGCTGGGATTAAAGGAGTGCGCCACCAACGCCTGGCAACTCATTCTTTTTTCTAAGACACAGTCTAACCACGTGGCCCCAAACTGAATCTGCCAGCACCAAATGCATGCTTCGCCACAGCCCGCTCATTCATGTTTTAAAGATGCATTAGTAGTAATCTAGTTTGTGCCTAATCTTACTCTATAATGATGAATCATTAAAGTACTAATTTTCCTTCATCTTATATAAACTAGTTTGAGGAATGAAATAAACAACAGTAACACTTAAGAATAATTCTATATATTTGCATATGTAGATACCTTTTTTGTTGTTTTGTTTGTTTTTTTGGTTTTTGTTTTTGAGACAGGGTTTCTCTGTGTCCTGGCTGTCCTGGAACTCACTCTGTAGACCAGGCTGGCCTCAAACTCACTGAAATCCACCTGTCTCTGCCTTTCAAGTGCTGGGATTTTAGGTGTGTACCACCACCACCCAGCATTATTTATGCCTTTTTGGATCTCTGTCTATATATCTAACTCACAAGGACAAGGAAATGAAAATTAAGGTGCCATCAGTGTGGCCTGGGTTTAATCAAGTAATGTTGCAAGTGAATCTTAATTCTGAGTTTTGTTTTGTTTTTAGAAATTGAGTTTGGCTTTGTAGAAGACTTGAACTTGCAATTCACCAGTCTCACCTGAGTACCAGGATCAATATGTGCACCACCACACTCAGTTTGAATCTGATTTTAATTGAATGCTAGTGATGAATTGACAGGGAGAGGTTGAGAGCCACCCAGGCAAAAATTAAAATCATAGGCAACTGAACAAAAGAATGACCAAGAGTTGGGAGAAGGCTGAAGAGATGGCTTAGTGGATACCACACCACTCTGTCCCCAAGATCATCTGCCTCCCTCAACCCCCACTCCATGTTTTTCATCTCTGTGTCTCTCTCCCTCTCTTCTCCCTCTCTCCTTCTCTCTTGAGACCAAGGAGAATCAAAGATAATTTCTGAATGTTCCATCCTCTTAGGCTGACTGTTCTGTACTTCAGAAATGATTTTCTGTTTATTTATTTGTTTTACTGGCAACCTTTGGATCACATTAGAGCATGACCCTCCCTTTATAGGAAGGCTGAATAAACCTCCGAGCTGAGAGATCCTTTTGTTTACTCATCTATCCAAGGGGTATTAATCAAGAACCTTCTTGGTTAAGGGAAGTGCTTAGACACACAAGGACAAGTGAAAGTGACCCCCCCCGCCCCCAATTATAACCCAGGCTATGGAGTCATCCTTGCTCGAGGGTCAAGTCCACAGTATTTATCATAAACTGTCCCCAGCTCTGCTCCAGCTGCTTCCCAGAGAACCAGAGACCACTTCAAAATCCTCCGGAGCAGCTGAGAATTACCCACAAAGTGCTATAAGTTTGGGGTACCCCACAGCAGCCCTTTCACACACTGAAGTACACAGGTAGGCCAGGATCTAAGCCTGTATCAGAAATGCTGACTGTAAAGCACGGACTGGGGCCCTATAGGATGTGAGGCTCATCAGACTGGGAGGAGTCAGGTCCACACTGCTTCTGAGGTCTGCAAAACGGATGCATAGTCAGCTTTTATGAAGGATTGGCTCCTGGGTGTCAAAGGGAGAGTCCACAAGAGCTCTGGGGAGGGGCGGGGGAGGAGACACAGATCCCTTTTTTTCCTAAATACTTGCAATCTTGAGGCATGACTTGGGCTGCTTTCTAATGGAATGCCACCACTTGTCTTTGGGGGCCTTTCTGCGTCTGTTTCTCCTGTCTGTCTGTTAGCAGAGCCTTTTACCAATTTAAACTTTGATTTTTAGGCCTAGTCAACCTTCTCAATGGTGTCTATCTATATATATAAACACTGCCCTTAGACCTGCACACACAAGACCTCCCCTCTCTCCCTCTCTCCCTTCTCTTGCCCCACGGTACTGTCTTTGAGAAAATCGACTTTAGGGTGTTCTCTTTATAAACAATGACAGTAATATGAGGAAATAACTCTGCAGGCCTAGATTAAAGCCATATGATGTATGTATTGAATATAAGAAAATTTTGTCTGTCAATTGCAGAGTAGTTTTGAAGATGTGGCCCACTCTTTGCTAACTATACTGGCTCCTTTTCGTATGCTTGCTGTGGAATATTCTTTAACTGTAAAGCGTAAAGGTGCGCTACATTTGTTTATGCTGCATTTTTTTCAATGATGGAAAGCTGTGTTGCTGTTTTACCTTGCCTGTCTAAGTCACCTGACTGGTCTAATAAAAAGCTGAACGGCCAATAACTAGGCAGTAGAGGGATAGGCAGGGTTGGAAAGCAGAGAGGAGGAGGAATTTAGACTCAAGAGAGGAGAGAGAACAAGGGGAAAAGAAAGGAAAACACCCAAGGCCAGTCAGCCAGGCAGCTGCCAGCCAGCCAGATATGGAGTAAGACAACAGAATGATGAAAGGTGAAAAACCCCGAGGTAAAATATAGAAGAAGAGAAACAGGCTAAAATAGGTTGTAAGAGATCGTGGGACAAGCATAAGATAAGGCTGAGCATTTATAACTAATATTAAGTCTCCATGTCTTTATTTGGGAACTGGTTGGTGGCCCAAAGAAAGCCTGTTCTCTCCTAACAGTTCATATCGCTGTTTGTTCTCATCATTTATGTCTCAACTTCAATACCACCTTCTAGAGACTCTAACTCTCTAAAGAATTCCAACTTTAAAAATGTTTGACCGTTTTCTGTATGCATATAATGTATTTTGATCATATTTAGTGCCATTACTTGCTCTTTGTATCTTCTTTTCCTATTATTTTTGTTTTCTTCCTAGTGAAATAATAAGATATAGCTATATACCACTTATCTCTTATTTAATTTTTCTCTGTTTCGTGAGGCTGTAAATCCTAAAAATGACACAAAAACTATGTTTGGTTAGTTCAACGTGAGGTCAACAGCATATAGATTTAAACGTTTGCCTATATTATCTGTATTACAGATGCTCGATAAATACTTGGTAGATGGTGTTTGAATGGGATCTTATCTTCATAGGAGAGAAATAAGCTGACATCAACTCAATAAGACTGTGCAATGAGAACTCTGAATTTAAATAGGCTGAGAGAAAACTTGTAAAAACATTTACATTCAGAAAAATTCTAATTGTATTTGAGAGAAAACACTGGCCTGCTGAAGTCACACGGTGTGCTATAATTCCACAAAGCCCAGCTGGGTTTCAAGGCTAATCAGCAATCAAGCATGGCCAGTTCCCTGACCTAGATTTTGCTAAAATCTCTCTTGAGACCATCAAATGATTAATTATTGGATTAACACACTGAAGATTAATGGTGCCTCCTAGTTCCAGCGGTTTGCAAAGCCGATTTTAAGTATTCAAGTCCTTTTGGCATATCCTCCTCTCTGCTGTGAATTTATTTTCTGTAGGTTCTGTATGTAACCAAAAGGATTGTTCCCTGTAAGTCTTTAATTTTTCTTTCAGGACATGTAGAAAAGCAAAAAGAACAGCTAGGTATGATCAAGAAATTGAATTATACATACTTTAAAAAAGTTAAATATGCTTCTTTGTCTAGGACAGGGGCCCCATGAGATCCTCTTCCTTGTTGGTATAATCTTTTTTGAGGTCTTTATTTAGGCAGCCATGTTGTTGAGACTTCATGGATGTAACTTCTCTGATGGTACTAGGAGACAATCTCACAGGAGATGTCCTGTTTCTCTGTCTCTTACACTCTTTATGTCCTTTCTTCTGAGCTGTTCCCTGAGCCTATGGTATGTAAATTGTGTTGTAAGATGACTCAGCTGGAGCTGGGCACCACAAAAATCACTTACTTCAGAATTTTGTTTGGTTATGGTTTTCTGTAATGATCTTTGTCTGTTGCAAAAAAAAAAAAATGAGCATATGAAAATAGTCTTCCCCAGGGAAACTCCCCTAAGTGGTTAGCCAATCCGTAGTAAAAATATTTTTATATAAGTAAGTCATTCAAAGACCATAAGGTAAAACATATTTCTTTTTTCCTCTTGGAAAAACTAAGGTTTAAATAGTTGAACAGGACACTTGACCAGGATCATAAGATGATAAAATATTTTACAGCTTCCAGTGTATTTTGGACACAAATTAAAGTTCCCAGATCCTTCCAAAAGTATGAGAAGCAGGCAAAACCAACATCATCCCACAGATGAGGAAACCAAAACTAGGGAAGTTGAAAGATGTTTGCAGAGTTGCCTGGCATTTTAGTGATGAGAAATGATGGAAACAGACTACATTTGTAGTCTGTAACTTCTATGGTTTTCTTAAAAACAAACCAAATCATGGCAGCTACTTCTCTTTTTCTTCACTTTCCCATGCTCTCCCAACTCCATACACTGTTTTTAAGGTAGACTGTTCAGAGGACATACTCAGGTGGACATATTGAATTAAGAAATCTGGCTGTGCAAGCCTCCACCCTCCTACCCAAGTGAAAAATCCTGGCAAGGCCATCTGTTTAGTGAAGCATTTGCCTGATGGCTGTGGGAGGATCGACAACTGTACCATCATGGATTCAGGCCCTAGAGAGTAAATATTGAAGCATGTGTTTGTTTCTGTACATGTGTTGTAGGGCTCAGTGATGGGCACATTCTGAAGATGGAAATAATAATAGTCATTTCCATCCATTTCCATCCAGCCCCGGTACCACTGCCATACCTGAGCCTCACGTAAAGGAAAGCTATGATCATTTTGATAAACACATCTTTCTCCCATTTGTGCACTGCTGAAAAGCAACCAGACCCCTGCTGTCTCCCAACACAGGCCTTGCTTCTCTCATTCTTACTCTCCAAGCTATACCTTTTCCTTTGAAGGAGCCCAGTGGGGGTGGATCTTCATTGTTCTTCATAAGGGATTTATTTCGAGGACATGCTTGCATTTCTGGTTCTTTTTCCCCTTTAATATATGGCAAGCTACCTCATCCTATGTATCAGTAGAAGCTAGTATTGGTTATAGAGGATTTGTGGAGTAGGATATGTATCAGATGTCATGGGGAATATACAAAACGATAGGCAGTTGCATCATAAAATTGAGTTTGGAAGATAAAGCATAAAGACTTTTTCTCACAAGGGGAGAAAAAGTCATTAACTAATAAAGGAGTCAGGGGTGAGTTTTAGGAATAAGGGAATACAGTGTCAAGTGGTGATATAAATGGGTGTGGAACAAGTCATCTTCATTCCAAAATTACTTACATAGAAACACAATCCAGTATTTAAATGTTTGTGCTGTGCTACCTCAGTTTCAGAATAAGCCTATCAACTGCCTTCAGAGGAGGTTGACAAATGACCTAAATTGCCAAGTTCAGCGTTTTAAAACATCCTGGAATTACACAAAGGAGTGCATTCCAATTAAAACAGTTCATGGAGAGTTTTAGAGAATTGTTGGAGACAGTTTTCCAATTGAATATAGAAGTTTGGAAAAAGCCAGTAGCAAGTATGGAGCAAGAGTTTCTGCTGAAGTTAAAGGAACAGGGAAGTCTTAAATCAGACTAATGATAATGATAACAAACATTTGCCAAGCTATAAGGTGGTTTATCAAGTTATAAGGTGGGCTCTGTTAAGCACAATGAATTTATCATAACGCACTGTCTTATCTTAAATATTTATTTATTTGTTTATTATGTATGTGAATGTTTTTTCTTGCATGCATATATTTGCACAACATATGTGCCCGGTGCCCTCAGAGATTGGAAGAGGGCATGGAATCTTCAGATCTAGAGTTAAAGATTGGTGTGAGCTGCTGTGCGGGTGCTGGGAACCAAACCTGGGTCCTCTGCAAGAGCAGGAATTGTTCTTAACTGCCGAGCCATCGCTCCAGCCCCACATTGTATTATTTTAGTTTTTGGTGATAAAACAAAAGGGTTAAGAGTTGACCAAAGCCCTGTACAGGACTGATCCAGACCCCTGAACATGAATGTCAATGAGGAGGCCTCTGCACTCCAGGGGGCCCCTGGTAATGGATCAGTATTTTTCCTGGTGCAAGAAGGGACTTTGAGAGCCCATCCCACGTGAAGGGATGCTCTCTTGCCCTGGACACATGGGGAAGGACCTAGGCCTGGCCCAGGATGATGTGGTAGACTTTGGGGAGCCCCCATTGAGGGCCCTACCCTGCCTGGGGAGTGGAGGGTGGGTGGGGTGGAGATGAGGAGAGGGAGATGGAGGAGGGATTGACATGTGAAACAAGCTTGTTCCTAATTTGAACTAATAAAAAAAGTTTAAAAAGATGTTTAAAAAAATAAAAAAAGAGTTGACCAAAGCATACAGATAACGGATGACACAGTATCAGAACCTTTAGTTCATGCTTTTCCCTCTTCCCAAATGCTCTGAAGAAAAGGGATGCAGAAGGTGAGAGACTTTAGAGGTTTTATTTTCCAGTTACGTTTTATTTTTGTCAGAGTAATATATGCATCCAGCTTAAAAAGTCAAGTGTAAAATTTATAACCCAGTCTTGCTGTTCCTTGTCTATGTTTCCATCCTCAGCACAGTCCCTGCTCCTCAGCCAATCCTGCCCATGTCTCTTAGTTTCTTTTTGTGCTTTGCCGTGTTTCAAAATCATGTACACGGACTTGTGTGGACTGCCTTCTTTTAAAATGTTACCTAGTATATTTGGTTTTGTAAATGGGAGTTTATCTTTTGTGTATGTTCACCTCTTCTTCCCATCTCTGCTCTATTTTCTCAGCAACTACATATTTTGTAGGTAAATTAATATTAAATGCTAACATTATGATGATGTTATAAACACTACTTATAGCCTAGCTAGGTAATGTGCTGTTGTGGTAGTTTGAATGTAACCGGCCCCCATAAGCTCATAGGGAGTGACTATGAGGAGAGTGGCCTTGCTGAAGGAAATGTGTCACTGTTGGGGCGGGTTCTAATGTCTGCTATGCCCCAGCTACATCCAGTGTGACAGTTCACTTCCTGTTACCTGTAGATACCTGTAGATCAAGATACAGAACTCTCATCTCCTTCTCCAGCACCATGTCTGCCTGTGTGTCATCATGCTTTCTACCTTAATGAAAATAGAATAAACCTCTGAAACTGTAAGCCAGCCCCTGTTAAATGTTTTCCTTTATAAGAGGCTTCTGTCCAGTCCCAAGCCTTTTGGAGGTTCTATAACAATTTTGTCAGTCAACTTTTCATAAATAGTCTATAACAAATTTTGTTTCTTCCTCCTTTAATATATAATAACCATCATTTGCTGAGTTTCTTATTTTCTCTTACCTAGTGAGTTAAAAAAAAAAAAAACCGTATTACATTACTTTCACTTTAGTGGTATTTAGTGGAAGATACATCTTAATCTGCTGGGTTTAATACTGTCCCACGAAGCAGATGCTGAGGTTAATTTGGGGTTCAAGATCAGAGATCAGTTGCTGTGGAAGAAAGTGAGGAGACATGCCTTGGGAACTCTGGACCTTTAAGAGTCTGAGTTTTAAAGATTGTGGAACTTTTAGAAGTTGGTATGTTTTATTTTGTGATGTTGATTTTAATGTGTGATCTTGTAGATGAAAGATGGGCATGGTTTCATTTCCATTGGATATAGGAATTTCTAGAATACATGATAACTTTTTTTAATTGTTTAAAGACACGCCAGACTATTTTCAAAGTACCTATTCCATTTACATAGTTTGAGAAGGTTGCAGGTTTTTTTTTTTTTTACTTGTTATTGTTGGCTGTTTTGTTTGTACCTGTTCCAGGGGTTTAAATGATACATCCCTCTGCATTTCATTCACAGATAATAATGTGGAACATCTATCTTCATATAACTCTGTGGGGATGTTTCTGCTCAAATCTTTATTCCACTTTAAAGTAGATTAATTATCCCTTAATTATGAAGTTGTATTAATTCCTGATAAACTCTAGATGCAAGCTCCTAATCATATGTGTAATTTGCAAATGTTTTCTCACATTCTGTGGGTTGTCTTTTTCACTTCATTAATGGTGTTCATCAAAGAACAGAATTTAAACTTTTTAAAATTTTATTTTTTCCCACCCTCAGAATTTAAAAAATTTTATAATATGCAGCTGAGTTTTATTTTTGTTTGTGCTTTTGATCTTGTATCTAAGAAACTATTCAGCAATCCAACATTGGAAAGATTTATATCTACATTTTTTCTAGATGTTTTATGGTTTTAGTTCTTGTATTGGGTCTTTGACCCATTTGGAGGTTAATTTTTGTATGAGGTACAGGTACACATGACTATATCTAATTGTTCCAATCAACATAAAAATATTATATTAGGCATTATAGGATATAAAACAACTGTTTTCCCATGGCTATTATTTTTAATTCTTTTTCACTGAGACATTTACCTAAAATTTATTTTCTTTAGATGATTTATGTTTATTTTGTTATGCTCTTTTGTGTTTAATGTGTACAACATGCATGTCTAGTGCCCACAGAGGTCAGAAGAGGGCTGTGGATCCTCTGAAATTGGAGGTATGGATGGTTGCCAGCCACCGTTTAGGTGCTGGGAACTGAATCCAATTCCTCTAGAAGTGAAACAAGTTTTCTTAACCCATGAGTTATCTCACCAGAATCTATTTATTTATTTATTTATTTCTGCTCATATTAGAGTGTTGAACAAGCTACTGGACATACACAGAATATTTTCAGTATACCATGTAAGAATCGTATTTGCTGTATTCTATAGCTCCTTTGCATATGTTTAATTGCACATGAATTTGGGGGGTGGAAGAGCTACATCAGATGCCTAGTATTTTCCAGGCACTAAATTAGACACCAGAGATACAAGGAAACATAAAAATATGCTCTTCTTCTGCCATCTAGCTCATAGTGTGGTAGAAAAACTGACATTATAAAGAAAATTCAACCCGAAATGAAACTACTATCATAACTTACACAAATCACCCTGTCCCTGACATGGAAGAGATTTTGTGCAATTAAAATTTGTCTTTATATTGTTTACTTTGCAGACCTCTAATTTTAACAAAGAAAATTACTTTTTCAAAGATAACTACACTGATACCTGGTGGTCCCTATGTCTTTTCCTATGTATTTAATAAGTCATTTAAATCAATCTGTTGTTGATGTTTGGCATTGGATTTTCTACTTATTTGCATGTAGTTCCCAGTAATACAGAACTTCTGTCTCTCACTCTGGCACTTTTGTGCAAGCTATCCAGTCCCTTTTAAGAATGTTTTATTGTGTTCAGGGATTACTAAATGTTTACCAATGGCAAATCTGTGAAATTGACTTTCTTTGTACATTTAGTATTAGTCAGGGAAAAATATTTAACTGTATATAAGAAACTTTTTTCATAACAATCTTTGTCCTATCTTAATATAATTGCTTAAGAGCAGATCAAACAGGTCAGGAAGATGCAATATCAAATCAAGAGCTATAGGTGGTCTGGGCAGTGGTGGCATACATCTTTAATCCCAGCACTCAGGAGGCAGAGGCAGAGGCAGAGGCAGGCAGATCTTTGAGTTGGAGGGCAGACTGGTCTACAGAGTGAGTTCCAGGACAGCCAGGGCTACACACAGAAACCCTTTCTGGGGGGAGGGATGGGCTACAGTTGGACCAGTGGTTGGCTTTGCAGGTAAAGGCATTTGTTGTCAAGCCTGGTGACTTGAATTTGATCACTGAGATCCACAGCTATGACTGAGTTCATGAGTACAGCAGCCTTGTCTTGTTCAGAAGATGTTGTTTCAAAGCAGTCCTTCCAAACCTCTGGCTCATACAATCTTTCTGCTTCCTCTTCCACAATGTACCTTGAACCTGCAGGGTGGGAGTGATGAAGATCTCACATTTAGGACTGACCATTCCTGGGGCATGTATGTGTTAAGTGCCATCCACTGCAAAAAAGAATGTTCTCTAATGAGGACTAAGAGCTTCACTAATCTTGAACTATACAAATATGTATTTAGATGGCAGTTTGATACTGTGTCCATTTAGCAAAATAAAAGTAGTAGGTTCTCTTATATGGCTGATGCTTTCCCCAGGCACAGGCTGTTGATGAGATTTACAGAATCAGACATGAGTTTCCTTTGGTGAAGTGAATCTTCAATTCAATTAGAAGTTGGTTGGTTATCCCCATAACACTCAAGCCATCATTGCACCAATGTTATAGCTCATAGAGATAACAACTGGATTAGGCTGCTGAGGACTTCTCTCCCCTAGCAGTACTTCTTAGTACTTCTTAGTACTTAGTACTAAGTACTTAGTACTTCTGGCACTGTGAAAGGTAGCCACCAGGGAGGATACTTCCAGGCAAAAATCAACTTGATTTCTGCATGTCCTGTGCCCAAAGTATGTTGTGTCTTCAGCAATAGGATATTAACATTATGTTCTTGTGGGTAGCTAAGAACAATGGCAATAAGGCTTCCAATATTTGTTTGTTTACTTGCTTGAATTTTTTTTTTGAGGCAGGGTCTCACTTTGTCACCCAGGCTAGCCTTGAGCTTATAACCCTTCTGCCTCAACCCCTACAGGCTATGATCATAGGCATCACAACTCTTACATGGGACTGTGATTTCTCATCTGAGGAATATGATCTATCCCCAGATCTGGAAAAAATAACTGAAATACTATAATTTAAGCTCATATTATCAGTCCTTACAATTCTAGATAATTTGAAGATGTTGGATTACTAGGTAATGGTCATTAATCTTTTTTTCAGACTTTGAGGATTTTGTAGAATGAATGAATCTTTCTGACTAGCTATCATAAATGTTGTAGCTGATGATCACAACAAAACTTTCTAAGACTGTACCAATTCATTGTACACTGTAATAGCCTCTGTTCTTCTAGAAATATTGAATCTATGATATACAATTTTTAATTAGATGTTAATTATTACATGCTTATCTAATGGTTAAAAATTAAAGGTATCTTTTTCTTTCCCCACCCTTCATGTCTTTTCAAAAATAGAGTGAGTGCCACAGAACCTGCTTCAGTAGTTAGGTTCCTATTAACACAGATTTTAATATGGTAAGAGAATTCTAGAAGTAGGAAATGCCTTAAAAATAAAAACAAAAACAAGTGGTAATAACCCTGAATTCACAATATTTCCAATTCATGACTAGTAGGAGAATATTTTAAGACTTCCCCTGGATTTTCTGTTCATCCTTTACATTGTAATTTCACTGTTTCTACTGCACCACAAAGAGATAAGCATTGTATATGAACTATTGTTGGCAGGAAGAAGGACAGCCAGAACAAGTGATTAAAAGGAGTGAGGCAAAGGTCTGGTAAGGATAGGGTAAGGGGTTACAGCTGCTCCCTCAGCGGGAGCATAGAGACCTGTTATGTTCACAAGGGGAACACATGGTCTACTGTTTCCGTTGAGTTCTCTGCTGTCAGCGCAGCTCAGGCCAGAAGGAACTGGCACAATGTTTACTACCTGGAGGGATCAGAAATAGAGACCAAAACACCCATGGTGCCTTTGAACAAGTAAGCCTAGAAACCCACAGAAGGCTGGACAGATTGTCCTAGCAAAGGGAGGTGGGTATGGCTTCAAAGGCGTGGACCCAAGGGAATGCTGTTTATAGGTGGCCAGGAAGAAGGAAGAGGAAGATTTCTCACCAACAAACATCTCCTTTTCCCTGGTAGGAACTTATTAAATGTGCTGTCCTGGGTTTTTATACCATTTAGAGGCTTGTTTAGGAAAAGTGGGTACCTGAAAGCCCTCATTCCTATGTTGAAAATTGCCATTTGGCAAGTTCCTTTTCTTGGCATGGAAAGCGCCTCATTTTTCACATAAAATGCAGTGGCACCAGAACACAGAGCTGTTTGGATGTCACCCAAGTGCATTTTTTGGGACTTGCTAGGTTGATGGCAGTCACTTGGAATCACAGAATGTTAGAGTCAAAAAGCTAGGAAAGGTCTTGCTGTCAAAGTTCTGGAAGGTAACCAAAAATCACTGGCGACAGCCTGGAATGCTTGGGGACCTATAGGACTTCACTGGCCAACAACTCCTAAAGAGGTAATCCATTATGGTCACTGGACTTTTTATGTGTTAGCCTTTTGTGTCTAGAAGGGCTTGGTTGCCCTGTTAGGGGATAATTCCACTTAAACTATTTTTTTTTTGGTTTTGTTTTTGAGTCAGGATTTCTCTGTGTAGCTTTGGAGCCTATCCTGGCACTTGCTCTGGAGACCAGGCTGGCCTCAAATTTACAGAGATCTGCCTGCCTCTGCCTCCTGAGTGCTGGGATTAAAGGCGTGTGCCACCAACGCCTGGCCTTTTCTTTGTTTTCTGATGATGGTTCATCCTGAACCACTAAACTCCCCTGAGCATTGCTCTAATATGCAAGCAAAAGCTCTAAAAAGAAGTTGCTTTGATGGAGGCGCCACCAACGCCCGGCTCCACTTAAACTATTTTTATATATGTGTATATATGTATTGTAGGAAGTGTTTACAGTAGTAGGTTTTCATACCCCCCCATATTCCCCTTTACCCTGCCTCTCATCTTAATCTTTCCCATTGCATTATTTTCCTTTACTCACTTACATCACTGTATTCTATCTCCCCTCCCTTGGAGTCTTTCCCCCATACCCCTTACTGACTTACTGACCTTTATGAGTGTTCCAAATGGGACACGCTTCTGAAGTCAAAGATAGCATCCTAGTGCTGAAGACACCACATACCTGGATCATAGAACATGGAGAAATCAAGCTTGTTACTGACCTGGAAACTTCATCCCAATTGGCTACCTTGCATAGTGCTACAAAGTGCTATGCACACTACTGGAAGAGCAACGTATATCAGTCTTACCCAGCTGTGAACCTGTGAGCTTCGGTAATGATCAGCCCAACAAGACATGCCCACTCGTGCAATAGTGGCATAAATGTCACAGGCGTAGCCAACCTCATTCTGACTGGAATCAAGGCCCACTGCACAGCTCTATAGCTGGCACTGTTATCAGGGTCAAGATCTGGTACCTATACAGATCTTGGGCCCTAAGGGAGGTTCTTCTACCATTACTCTGGGCACAATATTAAACAGGCTTCCAGTGACATATCACCAAACCCATAGTATAATATAATTAGCACGTCTTCATCAGAAAATCCTTTTGCAGTAGGTAGTGACTAACATAACACAGAGACCCTTTAACAAGCTAACAAGCAGTTAAGGTGCAGATAATAGGAGACTGGAACTATAAGACCAAAGTGGGACATCTGTGTCACACTTCTTCCTCTTAAATTTCAGGATTACTGCAGAAGAGGAGGCAGAGAGATGTAAGAGCCAGTGGCTGTGGATGACTACAAGGAAACAGTGTTGTCTGGTCACAGCAGGACAGTTGTACATACAAATTCACATCAGTGGTAACAGCACACACAAGGTCTCCACCCAGCTCAAACTGGACAAATCCCAGCATGTAGGGATGAAGTGGGCAGGAAGTCCCACCACTTACTAGGGAGCTATTGACAGCTGAAAGCTTCTGGGTGAGGGAGGGTCTTCCTTGAATATGTGAACCTTGGTAGGTCAACTACCCTCCAACAGAAAGCCACACAAACCAAGAGTATATGGACCACACAAATGTAGTTGCTAGATTAAAAAGAATAATGAAGGACACACAGTTGTGTAGGTAGGGAAGGAGGGATGGATCTGAGCAGAGTTGGGGAGGGCATAAATATAATCACAACACATTGTACAAAATTCTCAAAGTACTACTTAAGAAAAAAAACAAAAAAAGCCAAAAGGTCCTTAGAGGTCATCCAGGCAGCTGTGTGTGTCAACAGTCTCTGAGTGATTCATGGTTTTCACCAAGTTTGGCATCTGCCTTGTGAATTTACATGATGTCACTTCAATGCTGACAAATGAGCAGCTTGGCTACAGCCAACACATGAGTGGGCTGCTTCATCCACAGGCCCTAGCTGGTTAATCTGACGAAAAGTCAGTTCTGCCTGAGTCAGTGGACTGCAACACCAGCACTTTCATCTGCCCTGAGCTCCATTTCTCCTTCAGCGCCTCTAGGATTTCTGAGTCACCACATTCCTTTCTTCTACATTCTATTACTGAGGTGAGTGTTAGCTGGTTAGCTCAGTCTTCTCTACCCTGCCCAGTCCCAGCCTCCAGTCTTCCCGAAATCTGGGGAGAGAGAGAGAGAGAGGGGAGAGAGAGAGAGAGAGAGAGAGAGAGAGAGAGAGAGAGAGAGAGAGAGAGAGAGAAAGAAGAAACCAAGTCTTGTGTCTCAGGGTGAGGGGTGTGTCTATCATCTCTTAACCAGAAAGCTTCCTCTTTCTGTCTTCGCTCAGAAATTCTCTGCTCCCCTCTTCCTCTCCCTAAACAGTACACAGAAAGCAGAGGTTGGGGCTGGAGAGCAGGTCAGCAATAAAGAACTACGAAGACCTGGCTCTAAAGTTGGGCAAAGGCTGCGTCCTTAATCAAAGAGGACCCCTTAGTTGCAGAAAGAATGATATAAAAGCAGGGCAGGTCGCACACCTTTCTCTTAGAATCACTTGGCTAAAACTTGTCTCCTAACCAGAGAAAAAGGAACACACTCACCAGGAGAAAAATCAGGGAAGTTACAAATATAAGATAAGGCCAGGTGGTGGTGGCACTCACCTTTAATCCTGGCAGAGGCAGAGGCAGAGGCAGAGGCAGAGGCAGAGGCAGAGGCAGAGGCAGAGGCAGAGGCAGAGGCAGAGGCAGAGGCAGAGGCAGAGGCAGAGGCAGAGGCAGAGGCAGAGAGAGGCAGAGAGGCAGAGAGGCAGAGAGGCAGAGAGGCAGAGAGGCAGAGAGGCAGAGAGAGGCAGGCAGAGAGGCAGAGAGAGAGGCAGAGGCAGAGGCAGAGTTCTGTGAGTTCAAGGCCAGCCTGGTGTACAGAGCATGTTCTAGGACAGGTTCCAAAACTACTCGGAGAACCCTGTCTCAAAAAACCATAAACAACAACAACAACAACAACAACAACAACAACAAAACCCAAACCTGAGATAAGCCAGAACCGGAAGAAGTGCATTTCAAGCTAAGGACCAATAGAACTATTAAGTAGCCCTTAGCCTAAAATGTATAGAACTCTGAGAATTATAGTTAAAGTCTCCAGTAAGGAGGGAAATACAATAAACCCCGAGTCAGTGGTTTTTAGCACAGGCTTCACAATGGAATCATCTGGGAGCTTGAAAACACACACACACACACACACACACACACACACACACACACACACACACACCTACCTCCCTAGGCCCTATTCTTAGAAATTCTGCTTTAATTGGTCTGGGGTGTATTGGTGTCACTGAAGTCCTCCCAGGCAAATCTAATCTAATAGTCAAGACTGAGAGCTACTTTGAAATGAAATGATAATATGTATAACAGGGGAACTTCCCAGAAAGTAGGTTTATTTTTCAGTTCTCTGGAGAAAGGTAGCATAAAGGTACCTTGGAATCATTTTAGGGCTCTTCTTGTGATAGAAGTTACTTCAGAATTCCGAGGTGGTTTCTTTCAGACAGACAGGTGTGGAGAGGAGCCCCCTGGAGTCTGAACTTCACCAGGTGCTGTCTGGAGAAGAGGGGTATCATTAGATTCTTTGTGTACTGACAGTTCAAAAGAAAAGGCTATTCAACCCAAGTTGTAGATCCTTGTGGAGAGAAGAGAACCAGGCACTCAGGGTTCCTTGCAGTTCTGGTAGGTGTCTGCTCATGAGCATTCCCTTTGTTCCTGCAGCCTTGTGACTGAAGCTCCAATACCAACCCTCCTCCCTGAAGCCCTTCCTGACCACGCCAAGTAAATTAATCTATCTTGGGTTCCTAGAATACCACATGTATCTTTCTATTTCCTGTACTTGTCACACTGTATTTCAGTTATTTGTTTCTCTGTCTGTCTTTTTTCCTTGCTAGACTGTGGAAACCTGACTCTGCTTTTCATCTTCATGTAATAAATGTCAAGAGTGCCAGACATGTAATAGGTACTGAACAAATATTTATAGAACCGGTCAGAAATCCTAGGTTGGTTGTCTAGGTAACCCCAAAATGCTATTTCATTTACAATGAAATTGAAATATGTGTGTGGGTAATGGATGGTAGTGAGGAATGGTGTGACGTCATCATTCTCTTCACAGTAACATAAAATTTATTTAAATGAAGACTAAGTAAGAACATAAAATGCCCACTTCAGAAATTCACTGGGTGTGATGGTTCATATCTTGTCCTCCCAGTGCTCATAAGTCTGAGACAGGAGGGTTGTGGCTGAGTCAACCTGGATCTGTATAGAGATCTTGTCTCGAAAGAAGGAAGAAAAGAAGGAAGGAAGGAAGGAAGGAAGGAAGGAAGGAAGGAAGGAAGGAAGAAATGAGGGAGGGAGGGAAGAAAGGAAAGAAAGAAAGAAGGAATGAAAGAAAGAAGGAAAAGAAAGGAAAGAAGGAAGAAAAAAAAAAGAAAGACTTAGAGGACAATGCCCATAGTGTGGAAGAGGAGTGGCTAGTGGTGAGTTTGGGAAGACTGGGAAACTAAAACTAAAGTTTCACTATAGGAAACTTTTGAACTCTAAGGTTAAGTGACAGAAGTCACTTAAACAAGGAATTTCAACATTAGATTTTTCATATGGAAAAGGATCAGTTTAGTGGCTTTCTGGTGGGTTAATTGTGGCTTGTTAAAGTGGGGAAATCAGAAGATTGGGAGATATATGGAAAAAATGTGTTTTCTATTCCTAGTTCCAAATAATAGATGTCAACTGATACAGGCTAAATTAGAACTCCACAAAAAAAAAAAATCATGTGTTGAAGTCCTAAGCCAATGATTCTCAACCATGTTGGGGTGACCCCCAACCATAGAATTATTTCGATGCTTACGTCATAACTGTAATTTTGCTACTATATGTAAATATCTGATGTATGACCCCAGAGGAATCTTGACCCATAGGTTGAGAACCACTGTCCCAAGCTCTCATACCTTAGTGTGTAACCCCTTTTGAAGAAATAAATAAATACAGGAAAATGAAGAAAGCTAGGGTGGCCCTGACACAATAAGACTAATTTCCTTATAAAAAGAGGATGTTAAGACAGACAGACAGAAGGAAGACTCCAGAGCAGCAGTTCTCAACCTTGTGGGTCACGACTCCTTTGGGAGTCAAACGACTGTTTCACAGGGGTTGCCTAAGACTGTCGGAAAACACAGATATTTACTATAAGATTCATAACAGTAGCAAAATTACAGCTATGAAGTAGCAATGAAAATAGTTCTATGGTTGAGGGTCACCACAGCATGAGGAACTGTATTAAACGATGGCAGCATCAGGAACCACTGCTCTAGAAGATACAGAGGAAAGCTGGCATCTTTCATGTTAGGCTTCCATTGATTTCTGTTATTTAACCCATCCTGTCTTTATGGAGCTTTGTTATGGCTGCCCTAGCACACTAACACAACCAGGAAGCATGAAGGACACAATCAACTGTTAGATTGTATGCTGTTCTGATACAAATATTTCAATGCACAGTATTTGATCAAACTCTAAAATAAAAATACAGGCCTGGGGGCTGGAGAGATGGCTCAGAGGTTAAGAGCACCGATTGCTCTTCCAGAGGTCCTGAGTTCAATTCCCAGCAAGCACATGGTGGCTCACAGTCATCCCTTATGAGATCTGTTGCCCTCTTCTGATGTGCAGATATACATGGAAGCAGAATGTTGTATACATAATAAATAAATAGAATCTTTAAAAAAATATAGGCCTGGAGAGGTGGCTCAGTGATTAAGAGTATTGGCTGCTCTTGCAGAGGACCTAGGTTTGATCCCCAGTAAACACATGCAACTCAGAGCCAGCCATAACTCCAGTTCCAGGAGATCTGACACTCTCTTCTGACCTCTGAGGAAAATAGGCACACATAGTACACAGACATATATGCAGATAAAACACCCATACACATAAAATGATAAAAAAATTTAAAAAAGGAAAAATACAGGTTTTTGACAATATGAGGCTTTCGAAAACCCTTAACCAGCTGAGGAGATTCCTTAGCAGGTAAAAGCAAGGACCACACTGGCCAGATGACCCAAGTTTGTCGCTCAGTCCATGTAACAAGATGGATACTTCTGCAGCCCTAGCACTTCTACAGTGAAATGAGAAGCAGAGACGAGAAAATTAATCAGAAGCCCTTGGGCAAGCTAGCCTGGTGTACTGCACAGTGGCAGAGAGTAAATGGAGCCCCTGTCTTAAGATGGTGGAAATTGAGAACGGACTCCTAATAGTTGTCTTCCACCTCCACATATACAGTGACACACACATGCATGCAAATTTACAATTAAAAACATGAATAAAGATAATGATAGCAGTTCATCCATTTTAGATTTTTCTGAATTCATATATTATAAATCGGTATTTGTAATTTTCACATTCAACTCCACACACACACACACACACACACACACACACACGTACGTACGTACGTATACTTGAGAATATATGACTTGCTGGGACAATCTCCAATATACCTCTGGTAATTCTGTTGGTGGCAAGTAACTCGATCCCACTTTGCTCAGGTACAGTGACCACAGAGGTGGTCATGTGACTTAAAGGGAACCAATGTATAGGGCTGACTAATCAGCTTCTCTCTCTCTCTCTCTCTCTCTCTCTCTCTCTCTCTCTCTCTCTCTCATTCCTTCCCTCCAATAAAGAAACCTTGAAATTGAGAACATGGGTAGCTGAATGGTATTTATAGTGGAAATTGAGACTGAGTATAACTCAGGTCCTCTAATTTGGTTGATTCTCTAGAAACTCTTGATCTACAGAAGATCGGCTTCTGTATTACAGCTCCCACAGCCACTCTTACTTGAGCCATTTTAAGATTTTTTTTCTCCCTCAAGCAACTTTGCCCTATTACAAAGAATCAAATGAATCCCAAGGTTGAAATCAGACTTTAAAACTAAGCTGGCAAATAACCACTGATAACCCTTTAAGTGCATGTAATTGTGTGTATCCTTTTACTCTTCAGAGCAGAGGACAAAGTCTGCACCACAAAGAGGGGGCTGAGTGGAGAAAGGAAAACAAAATCAGTGAAGTAACTGCCTCCATGACTCATGTAAAGTTTACTTTGAATTTTCTTAAAATAACATTTTCATTTAAATATGAGTGAGTGCATATGTATGACTACATCCATATGCCAAATATACTATAAAAATTAGTTAAAGCCTTACTTAGACAAAGAAAGAAAGCAGAGGACATGGAACTGAGGCACCATGCTGCATGATACACACAGGAACCAAACAGTTTAAAATCTACCCCCACAATAATAAAATATGCACACAAAGGATGAACATTGTCTAACTTAAAAAGAGACTTTAAATAAATGTTTCTAGTTTCCATTTTCCTGAGCTATTTTAAATACTCTCAACAACCAACCAAAAAGCCATTCTACACTCATGGGTTTTTAAATAAGGAAATTTTTAGTAGCTTTCTGAATTGCAATCGAATTCCTGTATGTGGGCATTTCAGTCATCCTTAATTCTCTGAAAATTCTTGGCCATGTGATTTGGGAGTGTGACTTGTTTTCCCCTTCACTGGTACTCAGTTTCTCCTTGAGCATTGCTTACCGTGGATAGTGCCATGGATTCAGGCTAATGGTCCAGCTTCTTCTTATGAAAGGGATGGATGCTCTGTGTTTGGGAGCTCTCTACAGTTGATGGAACTACATTTCTAGGTAGGGTTCTGTGTTCACTACAAGCTGTGAAAATAGGTCTCTGATTTGAGGATGAACACCTATAATCCCATGGCAGAAGGACTGCAAGTCTGATTGCATAGTAGGACCCCCGTTGCAAAAATTAAAATATGTGAAAATGGAGTTGCAAGTTGAGTCAGCCTAAGCTCTTAGAAGAGAAGCCTACTTGGGTAGTTAACCTCACTGACCAGCTCTGGCTACCCCACAGGGTGGCTTCTGACAGGCCTTCATTAGGACAAAAGCTGAGCATCTTTGATAGAGAAAACAATTGGAGATCAAAGGTTAAATGACCAGTAAAGGGCTAGAAACAATGCATCCCAGAGACTTGGAGGAAACAAAGCAGTAGGCCGGGTACTGGCTATCCACAGTTGAAATAAGATGGCTCAGTGCTTAAGTTTAGTTACTAAAGGCCACTTCCCAAGGCCCAAACTGTAGCTCACTACTCTTCCATTGAATTTCTTGACTTTTCTAACTCCTAATTTTCTCATCTGAAAAAAACAACACCAAAACCCATATGGTAATAATAGTACCCATCTCATACTTCTGCTTGGAGAATTAAATATGATAATATATGTAAAATGATTTGCATTCTTTCTTCTGTGTGACAAAGGGCTTTGTATGGATTCAAGTCTTGCCAATTTGGAAAAGAGGCGGGTGGTGTAGGTGGGCATAGGGCGGGAATATGCAGGGGGCACTGGGGTCCATATAGATAGCCTGACTGAATTTCGCTCTACCTTGCTCTCTACCTGTATCTGGCATAGAGGAAACCCATGTTCCTCTGGCTGTGCAGCTGCGCCAACACATGATAAAATAAGAAATCTGGAGAGCTAAGAAAGCAAAGAACAGCTGTGCCTTTCTTTTCTGTTCAGCTTATTTTTGCTCCGTGCGAAGGCCACTCCAGCTACTGAGACTGAAAGCATCTTCTCCCATACCCCCACATCACCAATTCTTCCCCTTTCCCTTCTTCTGGTGAACCAGGGGATCTAAGTAGCAGATCTTGTGAGATAAGATCTGGCAGGCCGGCTCCTGTATGCTGGCACCTCTCCATCCCTGCCTATCCCTGTCTTGGGTTTGGCTTCCCTCCTCTGACTTCTCTGCATAGCAGCAGAGGGTGAGCTCACCACTCAGCCCAGTGACTGACAGACCTGCAGCAGCCTCCGTGAAGGAAGCCAGGCTGTGCTTCAGAGCACATTTGGAGGGCATTGCTCTGTTTCCTGGTGACTGCATTAGGTTTGCATTTTGTTATCACTGGATTCCCTGTGATCACTTTTCTGATGAATAATAAGGTTATTATTATTAGTTGTCTTCTTAATCCTTTTTACCATTATTTTATTTTTTAATTCTGTTCTCTTCCTGTCTATCTCCTTATTTTTTCTTGCAGTAACTGCATATTTTAATATATTTAGATAAAAATTCTTTCTAAAATTCAATGTATACATGAAAATTAATCATGAATCCTTTTGGGGGAGGGTTCCAGTTAATAACTGATGAAGCTCCCTAAATTCAGCCTATAAATTGAAAGTCTGTGGATGGGGAAACAAATGTCTTCAACAAACCTACATATCATATACAAATGATATAGCCATCAGGCTTCCAGACTCTGGGGCCCTTAGTGTGATCACATACATAGAGACAGATTTGGTGCCCTTCAGGTCCAGCTATGATTACTCCAGGGTGAGAGCATATAGTGCATTAAGGCACTGCGGCCGATTGAGTCTTCTTTTGTAAGATTTTGTTTAGTAAAGGACCTACTACTAAATAACATTTGGAAAACCATGACACTGGATAAATCAGGAGTGTTGGGAGAATCTAGGGAACAAATGTCACACTTTGTGAATGCAAGAAGAGCTGTGGCAATGTCTTACTAAAAACAAAAACAAGAGCTGGAGAGATGGCTCAGTGATTAAGAGCACATAAACACATTGTGTTTTATGAGATAGTTAGATGCAAAGGACACAGGCCTATTGTTGACTGACTGGGGTATTCATAACACAAGGATTAGACTAGGATTCAGCAAGGGTGCCACAGAGATTTTGTGGTCCAGTGAATCAGGATGGAGGGAGATGTGGTGGTTGGCTCTGAACCTCTCCATCCTGATTTAGCAGGACAAACTCCATTCCATGAATCTTGTGGTTTTGGGTTTGTGCTGTACATTCTTGGTGTGTTTGGTTTTTTTTTTTTTTTTCTTGCCTTGCTCCACCTTGCTCTTTGTCCTTAGGAGGATTGTCTTCTGATGAACCATGTTGGTTGGATTTCTTTGTCCTTTAGCATTCCACTGGGCCCAGCCAATCAGAGAAGTATCCAGACACTGGAAGGTAGAAGGAAAAAGTAGAATATCAACTCCTCTAATTCCTTCCTTTGGAGTCTGTGGTTGGCAATGGTTGTTTACATTTTCCAGCATCCATACTTCATATCTGGTAGCCTTCTACAACAGCTGCAGCTCCTTCTAGCCTTTGGGAACCATTCTGTCCCGTTTTGCCCTTTCACATATAGAGGAAGCGGTATTTCTAGTCTTGAGTAAATTTCACCTTCCTTTGTTGGTCTCCCTCTACATAGTCAGACATTTGTGAATAGTCCCTTCATTAAGAAGCTTTTTACTCACCTTTGGAGCTCTCTCCATCTGTGTTTGAATTTGCCATGTGAGCACTGTGGCTGACTTGGTCTTCTATTGTGAGATTTTGTTTACTAAAAGATTTTACTGCTAAATAAAGCATGAAAAACCATGACACTGGATGAATCAGGAGCACTGTGAGGACCTAGAGAACAAATGTCACACTCTTTGTGAATGCAAAATAGTCAGGAAAAGCTGTGGCAATGTCTTATTAAAAACAAAACATGAGCTGCACAGATAGCTCAGTGGGTAAGAACACATAGGGTATATACTGCTTCTGCACAGAACCCAGCTTTGGTTTCCAATACCTCTATGAGGGTATCACAGCTGCCTATAACTAACTCCAGTTCCAAGGGAATCCAATGCCCTCTTCTGGCCTCTATGAGTACCTACACTCATGTGCACACATCCACACACACACAGAGACACATGCACATAATAAAAAATGAAACAAATCTTTTTAACAACAACAACTACTGCTACTACTACATCAAATTAAGTATTTATTTTACCAGACATTTTAAAGTTTCTACTAGGAAATACATTTTATCTAGCACGACATTTAGTATCTAAAAAGGTACATGTCCTCCTAAATTTTAATCATTTCGTTTCATGAAATGCTTGATTGCACAGAAACAGGTAAAGTCTAGCAAAAGCATCTCAGTTGGTTTGTTCTGCTTATGCCCCCTTTCCCTCTGTTAGAAAGCCACCTGATTCCTATTCAAATTATCTTCTAAGGCAAACAGAACTCCTTCCATTATCTCATCAAAGGTGGACCTGGGAATTGACTTGATGTGCTATAGCAGTGAGTATGAAAATTTGGAGTTATGTACATAACAAAGGATTTGTGATGGAAGATACATGATGTTGAGTGGAAGAATTTTGGAAAAAGAAACCATAGCTTTCTGAACCAATGGGGAGACAGCTATTATAAGACAGCTTCCAATTCTAAACAACTAAGGTGGCTAAATTGCTGTAGATAGCCATTATTTATTTTCTGTAGACCCATGGAGAGAAGTTGTTCTAACAAGAGATACAACAGGATCCTGTGTGATGATACCTTGCTGGTACAAATAAAGCCTGTCTGAAGGCCAGAGAATGGAGCTAGCCACTAGCTAACCTTAGAGGTCTGGAGATCTGGAGACAGGAAGTGAGATGGCTGGGCAAAGAGAGGAAATAATCGGGCAGAAAAATAAAAAGAACTCGATCTCGTCTGCTGAGACACTAAGGAGGTAAGGTGTGGCTATGGCTTGCTCCTTTTTCTCTCTGATCTCTCAGCATTTCCCTCTATATCTGACTCTGGGATTTTATTACTTAGACCAATTAAGAACTCCCATTTTACAATCCTACTTATGGGACAGCTGTCTTTGGGGTTGCAGGTAGTTCACTAGAACACTTTTTCTTAGAGTCTGGACCCCCCTCCCAACCAGAACCATCAACAGTTCTTGGGAACATGGTTAGAAATCCAATTTCTTGGTCTTAACCACAGACTTAATACATCAGGAAGTCTGAAGTAATCTCTATTTTAGTAAGTCCTCCAGAGATTGTGATATATACAAAATCTGAGAACAACTCACTAGAACACTGGGGATTCTAATCTAGGCTCCATGGGAAAACATGCAATAATTCATTAGTTATGTCTACCATGAACATGAGAGAGAGGGATACATCATGAATTTAGGATCTCTTTTCTGGGAAGAGTGGATGAATACATGACAAACAAATGTATAGTTATTCAAAATTTTGGAAGAACAGAAAGAACAATTGGTCAGAGAAAACACCAAGAGTTAAATGGAATTGTGTCTAGGAGTTGACAGAGAGCCCAGTGTCTCTACATAAGCATGATGGGGGACAGTCATTTGGAAACCATGAGTTTTAGTCTATATTTGGAAAAATGAGTAGACAATAAATATAATGCTTATTGTGACATACAAACAACAACCCCCGAATATCCAGAACTTTTTTTCCTCTTGTCCCATTATGTTTGTCTGTTGAGTTTTTGGATCTTTTTGTACAGAATCTGTGTGAGCGGTGAAGAAGTGAAATGCAAAGGACCCAGAAAGAGAGATTGTTATAAGGTAAAAAGAAGGCCAGGAGGATAAAATAATAGGTCTAAATGCTGAAAGAACTAGAGGCTGTCAAGACTTCAGACTGGTGTAAGATTTATTTTGAGCTTTGAGGGTCATTTGTGGTAGAAGTTAAGAAGGTAAAAGGGTATAGAGTGATGGGAGAAGAAAAGTGTAAGGACCTTTGCTATGTGTTGGGATAAAACCCACAGTTGCTATAGTTGAGAGACTTCTGAAAAGATTGTATCAATTTTTAGGGTTTTAAAAAATCACCAGTTATTATTTCAGTTGTTAAGCAGATGTTTCTGTGGTGCCATGGTGAAATTGAGCTCATTTTTTCTTGTATATTTATTTACTTGTTTGTAAATTCCATATTCTTCTCAGTGGTCTTCATTTAAGCTGACAAGGATAACAACACTAATAGCTTGTATTTTTCTAAAAAATTTTAATTATAGAACTCTTTAACACATCATGTTTTTCTGTTAAAATATTATGGGTGAGGTGGGTAGGGCTGATATTATTGCTCTAATTTTCTAGAAAAGGATAGAATCTTCATGAAGTTTTATTCCACAACTAGTAAATGGTAAATTTTAAATTCAATCTTGAATCTCCTAACTCCAAATTCAGTGTTCTCTTTATTAACTCAGTTGAAGACAATGGTTACTCTAAAGAGCCAAGTCTCCTATTGTTAAAGGTGATTCACTTTAATAAATTATGATTGTGTGAAAGTAAAGAATTAGGGTTTCATCTGAAAGGTGATATTATTAAAGAAATCAACTTCATCATGTATCAGTCAGTTTTCTGTTGCCGCTAACTGACTATCACGGATTGAGTAACTTTATAATGTAATTAATTTTACTTTGGCTCACAGTACTGGGGGTCTAAGGTTGAGGGACCATATCTGCTGATGGTCTTATTAGCTGAGTCATGGGGTGACACAGGATTTGTAGACTGGGAGCCTGTGTGTGCATATCCTCTTCTGTCTCTCTCTCTCTCTCTCTCTCTCTCTCTCTCTCTCTCTCTCTCTCTCTCTCTTTATAAAAGCATCATGATTGAGTCATGGAGGTACCACACCAATCATTTTATCTAATTCTAATCATTTCCCAAAGACCCAACTCATATTGCTATAGACAGGTTAAGTTTTTATATTCTAAATTTCAAATACATGAAACCTTAGGGGACATACCTCAAACTGTGTCCAAACCATAGCGTCTAGGTAGAAAAACTGTTTTACATACTAGATTTTGGATCAATGGCAGATTAAGAGCAAAACCTACTGATATACCATAGTCCAGTTTCAGAGGGTTTAAGAATCTCTTGGTGAGGATTCAGAGAGCTCTGAGAGGCAATGCACACATCTTCAGTTGGCAGATGTGGATAGGACAGAGGGCAAACTCATCACAAGACTCACAAACCCAGGCTTTGTGAGGTACTGTTTCTGATCTTCTTGTGCTGTCTGGTTCCCTTTTTATTCTTCCCATTGAACAAGCTGTGTTGTAAGTGATATCCTGGCTAAGCCATACCAAAAGGAACTAAGGAAAGGGAGGTTCCTCCTCCCTAGGTTGGAGTTTTCTCTATAGCTTTCACAGAATTCCAAATGGTTTGTTAGTGGAAAGATGAATAGGAGAGAATACTGCGGTGGTGTGGACAGTCAGCTCTTCTCACCTAGGGTTCCTCCTTCATTGGATGAAATGTGAGGAAACTGGAATACTTTATTTCTGTTTTTGATTTCCTATCAGGAAGAAAGATAATAGCCATGAAAAGAAGATTGCTACATAATTTGTAGTGAAAATGAGACAAAGGAGGAAAAGTTAAGAAGGCATTATTTATATAGGGGTTTGAAAGATGGCTTAGGGGTTAAGGTCATTAGCTGCTCTTCCAGAGGACCTGGGTTTGATTTCTACATACATCTCAAACTGTCTGCAACTCCAGTCTCTGGGGATCTGATGTCCTCTCCTGGCTTCTGTGGGCACCGCACACATGTGGTGCACAGTTATCCTGCAGGTGGAACACCCATACACAAAAACAATTTAATTAACACAAATTTTTAAAAAGAAAGCATTATTATTATTATTTTCTAAGCACAGAATTAGAATGAAAATGTTGATTCAAGTGAAATGCCGCATATCCTTAATCCCAGCACTCTGAAGGGAGGCAGGAGGATCAAGAGTTCAAAGCCATGGTGAGTTTGAGACCAGACACATGAACTCTGTTTCAAAAACAAAAAAACAAAAACAAAACCCAAAAAAACTCAAAGAACCTTAAAAGATGTTAAAAATTGTTTACAGGATAAAGTTTTTCTCTACTGCTATCTGGTCTTTGCACTTCCTAAATTCAAAAGAAGTGGGGGAACAGGGAGGCTCTGCACAATGTCAGTTGACAGTGTAATTCTCAAATACAAAAGAAAAATAAATTCTAGAATACACTTCCATTTTTCCAAGCCGATAGAAGAAAGAACGAGGGCTTTATTTGCCTATAGATTTCTAATTTAGAAGCTGGGAAGTTTCCTAATTCTGCTGATTAGGTCTTGAAGCCTAGGGGTACATGGCAGTTATAATAAACATACCCCCTTAGGGACTAGACTCAAGAAGCACATTGCCCTAATTTTTCAAACGTAGTAGGAAAAGGTGGAGAAAGGAAAGGGGGGCTTCTTCCTGATCTGTAAAAACACTGAAACATCATTATTGTTACCGGAGAGTTCAAACATACAGAAATGAGAGCACTAGACTGTATTCCACCCACATTACTGCATTTCTGTAGCCTCTATAAATTGCCACTGGAGTCTTACTTATCTGGTATTACTGTTTAATCATCTGTTCAACCTTGGCAGTGAAATAAAGCTTACAGAACTAAAAAATTGTTCCTGTTTAATTCTGTGGAGACCCATAAGCCCATTGTTCTATGCTGTGGGTTGACATTTATATGCAAACTAGCCAATTATCTGTATTTTTCTTTGTTTTCCTTACAGTAGAATGGTAAAACCACTTTTGTGTCTGTGTTCTTCTCAGAACAAAAATGCTAGTGAGGAAAAAGGGGTTTGAGTATACTGTCCAACAAAATATTCTGCTGGTGGTGGTGCTACTAGGATGCTCAAGACTTTTTTGAAGGTTTTTTTTTTTTTTGGACAGGGTCTCAACATGAAGCCCTGACTGGCCTGAAACTCATTACATAGGCCAGGTGGGCCTTGAACTCAAGAGATCCACTTGCCTCTGCCTTTCATCATGCCAAGTTTATTTTGTTTTCTGAGGTAAGGTTTCATGTAGCTCAGAGTAGCCTAGAACTCACTATGTAGCTAAAAGTGGCCTTGAACTCGAGATCTTCCTGCTCCTACCTTGAAAGCACTGGGCTTTGCTTTAACATTCTTTGACTTGGGCATGCATTATTATGCCTTGCAACCAACACTTTTATATGTAAGAAGCACATTGTCGTTTCCTTTTCAGAGAGTTCCTTTATGGATATAAAAGAGAAGGAACAACACAAAAGAAAGGTGGGTTTCGTTTTCCAATCTTCTTCCACCAGATGTTCTCTCTCATGTGGCTGCCTCAGCCATGAACAGAGAGGCAATTAGCTTCCTTGAGTAACCAAATATTTAAAACAATTGAATACACAGAAACCTTTTAGTGGCCTTCATTTGTAGGCAAGGCAACCACAAAGAATCAATAAACAAATTGACCAAGCACTTGAAAGTAGGTGTTTGTCACAAGGCTGTGTCTCTAAATGATAATCATCTGACCTAGCCCTGAGTTCATCAAACACTGGGTGGCTCTTTCCTCCCATATCCAGGCTTTGTGTCCTACCAGGGTCTTAGAATAGTCCAACCCAATTAGTTGGCTTGGTATCAAGTCACAATTGTCCTTAGTTGCTCTCTAACACTGGTATTCTGTCTGTTTACTTCCAGTTTCCTACACAAACCATTAGCTGAGCTCCCTGCCGCCTGTCTCTCCAGATCTTATGTTCTTGGAAGTTTAAGTAATCATTTCTCAGAGATGCTATAAGAAGGTACCAGAAATTGTGTAGCTTGAACAACAGAAATCAATGATCTCAGAATTCTGGAGGCTGGAAGCTCAAGGATTTGGTGTCACCAGAGCTGACTCCCTCTGAAGGCTGTGAGAATCTGTTCCCCACTTGTCGTCTACCTTCTGGATTGCTTCTTATCTTTGGTGTTCTTTGACTTGTAGGGGCATCATTCTGATTGCCTTCAGTGTCACAGGCATCCATCCCTGTCCCCATGACACCAATATTGCATCCTTTTTAATAAAGACATCAGTAATAGTGGGTTAAGAGCTCATCCTTTTTCATTATGATCTCAAGCAATCTGAAGAGACACAATTTTAAATATCAGGTTACATCTGAGATACTAGAGATTCAGATTTGAACATATCTATTGTGTGTGTGTGTGTGTGGGGTGATACAACCTTTAACTGCTTATTAGCTCTCCCCCAACCTACTCCTTTTGGGAGGCTGGGTAATTTTGTTTTGCTTTGTTTTAACATGATATTTGAGTGGGCCCATGTAGCCACAGAGTCTCTAGAAGTGGAAGAAGGAGGTAAAACACTATTAAATTAATGCAGTGTCTAAGGGAAGCTAGGTTGCAGGCTTAGAAGGTGTAAAGAAGGGGAAATAGGCCAACAAATGCAAGTGCTTTCTGTAGCTGGGAGAGGCAAGACAATGGGTTTTCTTCTGGAGCTTCCAGAAAGCATTGCAATGCTGACAACATCTTGATTTGGGCCCAGTGAGACCTATGCTGGACTTTTGAACTATAGAATTTTAGTTCATAAATTCTAATTGTTTTAAGATTCTAATTTAGTAGAAAACTACTATGTGTTAAGTTGAAATCTCTTGTATATGCTCTGATATTTAGATCTTAGGGCTGGTCTGCCATGAAAGGTTGTCCTAGTCTTTTGATCCCAGACCTAGTCTAGTTAACCATTCTGCCACCACTTCAAACCTCAGAAATAACATACATTAATCAAAGAGGAATATGTAGAGTTGTATGGGTGTGGAATCAGATTGGACTACAGAATCTGGTTCTGGTATTTCCTGGGCTGTTTGACCTTAGATAAATCACTCAACCTTTCTGAGCTTTAGTCACCCTCCCCTTATTTACAAGAATGGGGCTAATACATACTTTTGAGCTGGAGAGAGAACTTAGCAGTTAAGAACACTTGCTGCTCTTCCAGAGGACCTGAGTTTGGTTCCTAGCAACCATGTCAGGTAGCTCACAACCTCCTGTAACTTGAGCTCGAAGGGGCCTGATGCCCTCTTCTGATCTTTGTGAGCACCCACATGTCTGGCATATACTTACGTGCACACGTGTACACGCACGTGTACACACACACACATACACACACACACACACACACACACACACACACACACACACACCCCTAAAATAAATCTTTAAAAAGAACGTAGTTCTTTGCTGTGAATACTCGTGATACTGCAGCTAACACAATGCATTACATGTGTTAGGTGCCAGTAAGTTTTCGATTCTTAGAACCATCATTGCAATTGTCCACTGTATGCCACTTTAAAGGAAGGCTTACTTGGGACTCAGAATATAAGCCAGTAATGGGATTTTAGAAAAGAAGAATCAGTGAGAATTTGTATCCTACAGTACTTAACTGCTGACTGGATAAACATTTAGAAAGAAAGAACAACCCATAAAAACCACACGCAATGCGCGCGCGCGCACGCACACACACACACACACACACACACACACACACACACACACACACACTGACAACCAAATAAAACATGTCATTGATTTGGGGATGAGAAAGGATATTGGAAACAATACTCAGCATACTGAGTTAATTGTGAGCTACTGGTTATTCTGCAGTAGATAATGGAAAGACATTTGCTGGATTGAACAATAAGTAACTTGAAAGCAGTTTTGGAGATCATGTACTCTTTTCTCTTCAATAGGCTTTATATTCATTACCCGTTATAATAAAATTGAAAGCCTCAAAAAGATTTCTCAGAAAAATTTAAATCAGCTGAGTCAGCCAGAGGCCACCTCAACATGATGAAAGCAGCAGCAGGCCCTGTGATGTGATAGGAGGAGCCATTGTGCTTGTCGTGTGCCTTCCCTGCTGGGAGCCAGGGGCCTCATCTGGCTGGAATCACTGACCACCTCTTGCATAGCTGCCGAGATGCTGTAGGCAGCGGCAATTGCCAACAGTGGCAGCTTTATGGCCAGCAGCCCAGTGGCTACTCTGCAGTTAGCCCCAGCAGCTGGACTCCTATATTACCCAAAATCCTTCTTGTGGACTGCATGGGGCTGTTGAGGAGATGCCTCCTTTAGTTGATCCCAAAGCTGAAGAGTTATTGTATCTGTATCAAACAGTACATTTGTCAACTAAATGATAATGATGAAAACTGCTCAAAATGGATTTCTAATTGCAAGAACCAATGTAGAAAAAAAGTAAAAGAATTTTAGTAAGAAACAGGAGTGATTCACTAATTCCTATTGCTGAAAGCCTCCCAAATGCCAAGAAAAATGGGAATATATGAGATTGGTCCTATGGTCACATTTTAGAGTACTGGAAAACAAGCACTGTGGTAGCTGCAGAGACAGATGGGCTTTAATAGATAACCTAGTTGAAGAGGTCGGAAATGATGGTGAGAGGTGAAGTCAGAACTCAGTACCAGACAAGACTCTGGAGAAGGCAGCAGAACATCCAGGATGGGATGGGAGTGGAGTACCTGGAAGAAATACATACTTCTACCCTGAGGAGGAGGCAGAAGTGGAGTTAAGATGAGACACCAGAATATATGCAGAGCAGTGAAGTAAATAGCTATGCTAAAGGAGAAAGAGATGAAGAAACAGAGGCAAACAATGTGATATCCCTGAAGACCACAGATCAGGGAAGGTTGGAGAGACATACCATGCAGTTTCTGAACCCAGGTGGCCATTCACGTCTAATGATCAGCTTGTGGGCACAGCCCAGTTTCCACAGTGTTAGCAAGGATCTTCTGATGGTTGCTTGTCCTCGGTTTCTAAAGTGGTCAGGGCTGGCCAGGTAGACAGCAGTGTGAGTCTTGGCAAACAGCATCTTTGTGATTTGATATTACAAGAACAGAATGTCTTCAGGTGGTAGGTCCCAGAACTCAATCTGGGATGCTGCCAAGCAAACACATCCAGAAATATGATGGCAATACCTTCGCTCAGCAAGACAGTTGGCACATCTTGCTTCTTGTCTGACAAAGATGTTTCTGCTTTTTCAGCCAGGGAGAAAATTAAACAATCACTCCAAACCAAAGTGTAACCTGATTTTTGGATGAGGCAAAAAAAAAGTTGTTTTAATTTGGGCAATTCTGTAATTTTTAGAAGTCTATGGGATGAGAGAAATACAATATCAGGTGCCCAGAGTCACTTGGGAATTTACTAAATCATCTTGGTTATTGACTTATGTAATGACTTCTGCCAAATGGCCTTGAACAAGAAGCCCAAGTTCCAGCATGCATTTATAATTCCAAATAGAGTTTATTGTTGTGATAGCTTTTTCTGTAGTTTAGAAACACACTAACCTCATTCCAAAGATCGGTTCCAGCTTGCCTAGGTGAACAAGCAAGTATATACATTGCTGAAACACTGATGATAATCTGAAACAGCCCACATCTAACCAGAAATCGTATGAGTTCAACTCTGCCTCCTAAATTTTCCCAAATCAATCTTCATCCCCCTGCCTCTCTGTGACATCTAGTTTAAGGTCTACAACCTTTATGATTGAAATTATTTCTTAAACAATTTGTGATCTTATTTTCCATCACATCTTTTGATTTCTTTTCCACTTTATGTGGATTACCATTTTTTTTTTTTTAAATACCTAGCCTGGTCATTTCACTTCCCTGCCTAAAACCTGTAATGGTTGGGCATGTGACTCAGTGGCATAGCACCTGCCTGGCATTAAAACCTCTATTGGCATCTTATTTTTCTTGCTGTAGAACCAACCTTGAAATGGTCTACAGAGATGTTTATGGGCTGCCTGTCATTTGCTTTACCAGCTCAGATTTTCTATTCCATCCCTGCTAACCAACCCTTCAGCTCCTAGTTGCCATGGTCTCACCTCTGCTGTCCATGCTTTCACCTTTATTACTTCTTTTGTCATCTCTGTCTATAACTTTCTTCATTACCTCTTTCCCACTCTCTCCTCCTTCCAATTTTATGAATAAGTTCCACTCACCTTTCAGGTTTGAACATTTATTACTCCTGCTCAACCCAATACATCTATCTATCTCTTCCACCCTTTCATCCTTGCCAGGTAGACTGGATCACATTTCCTAGCCTCCATTGCAGTTAGCTAGGACCATGTGACTAATTCACAGATGAGTGAAACTACTGTGCTTGGCTTCACCCATTTAAAAAACAAAAACCTGCCACAAATTAAATTTTATTTTATTTCTTTATATGTTCATTGAATGGAAAGAATTCAGATGGCTTCAAGGAAGGCAAAACCTTAAGATGGAGGCACCAGGAGCTTTCATTTCACTGAAATCTGAGCGGGAGATAAGTCATTTGTGCATGGAGTTGCAGAAACGGGGTGTGCTTGTTTCATGGTTGGCATTCATTTCCTTCAGCAGCACAAGGTCTTAGCTTAGTTATAAGTTCCTCTGGGAAAACTTGGCTTGAAAGTATCTGTCCTTTCAAATTTCCCATAATCCCAGTAAGGGCAGGAACCCTTATCTTATTCACCATTTTCTCTTTAGTTCTTGTTAGGGTCTGTCCACAGTGTACAGACACATGAAAGTACCTGCCTAGTGTTGAACCAAGTTTCATGTGTATCTGGAAACTTGGGTAAGCACATAGCACTTCATTTGGACAAACACATTTAGTTTCTTAACTGGACAGAGTGGAAATTATGAAAAACTAACAAGTCCTTACATCCAAGCAACCAAAACAACTTAAAAGACCTAATCGTGTTTTTGAGCAAGAAAAGTACTAGAAAAGTGAGGTTTATCTCTTACTTTGGCATGCTAGCTGGCCTGCCATTTGATTTTATTAGGAATAGAAACAATGATAAAGGTACCTGTCATGTCAAGAAGTTTTGAAAAGAAGCAGCTCTGATTTTTTTTAAGGTTGTAGAACTTGCAGCATTTCAAAGTGTCCAATAAACAGTTGAAGCACTTTGTTATAAAACCACGATTAATGGTCTCGACTTATGAGAAAAATCTCAAAAAGACCTTTTTATTTTCATCCTTAATATAAGGCAATTTATAGTTCTTAAACTGAATCTCTAGATTCCGTGTTAATTGGGGGGTCAATGAACTTCAGAGTGGCTATTTAAAGTTAACTTATAGAAAGCAGAAAGGGGCTGAAAATCATACCTGTGGGGAGCACAAACTAGAGTATTGTCTTCGTGAGTACAGAGCCTTCAATTGTTTCATGGATCCCTCTCAACTGCAAGCTACACTTTCCATTTTCACTAACGTCAATTACACCACAGGTAGGAGAGGACAGGGCAGAATGGCATTCATAATCTGCTATGCTCATGTTGTTTCTTTTATTTAGGAACGTATCAGATTTCTGCCTCTATAAGAATGCAGAGAGCCTGGTCTCAGGTGGACATTTCAGGAACTCGTGGTTAGATGCTGCTCAGTCCTCCTTGTTTTTTTCTTGCTGCTTTATTTATGTCTAGTGCCAGATGATGCAGCACAATTGATAAGCCAGCCTAACCACGACAGTGCCTTCTCTTCCCTTCCCTCCCCTCCCTTCCTCTCCTCTCCCTTCCCAGTACTTTTTGGATGATAGAACAGAAGAATAGAAATAGTGAGGGTCTTTGACATTATTGAATACTTGAACTGATACCAACCCAGATAAGTATTTATAATTTATTTGAAATGTGAGTAAAATAAATTCCCATTTGTTTGGGCCTTTCTTATTAGTTAACTTCAGAAACAACAAAAACCATGGCTAATTCATATAGAGAAAGAGCAGGGAACATGGTGAAGCATAACTAAAACTCACACCAAATAACAACTCATGCCTTCCCATTAGCTGAAGAAAAAAAGCAAACAGTCTAAAACCCAAGACTTTTCTGTGCATTTGAGTATTGGAATAGTAGAACTTCGAAGATGGGAATGATGGTTACAAACTAAGTAGCTGAGAAATGTTGCTGCAATTACTTTAAAAGCTGGTGGTTTGGGCTGGAGAGATGGCTCAGAGGTTAAGAGCACTGACTGTTCTTCCAGAGGCCCTGAGTTCAATTCCCAGCAACCACATGGTGGCTCACAACCATCTGTAATGAGATCTGGTGCCCTCTTCTGGTGTGCAGATATACATGGAAGCAGAAAGTTGTATACATAATAAATAAATAAATAAATAAATAAATAAATAAATAAAAATCTTAAAAAAAAGCTGGTGGTTCTTCAAAATGTGTTTTAGGTAAAATTTGTTACAAGAGCCTAGATATGTTTATCAGATGGGACAGACAGACAGATATTATTCTCATGTGTGATTTTTCTTAATTTCTTGTGATTAAGAACAGGATTGGCCATTAAGTCCTACCCATGGTCATGCCCATAGTTCAAGCCACAGAAGGTAAAGCACCAGCAGATACTCCTCCAAAAAGTTATACCTATCAATACATTTATAGAAATTAAAGATTTAATTATATTTAATTAGTAGTTGAGAGTTGGAATCCTGGGTTCACCTAATCAAATTAAAACCAGTATGAGAAGCTGGGCTAGCTGGCCAGTGAGATGTCTCAGGAGGTAAAGGTACTTGCTGCCAAGATCTACAACTGGAGTTCTATAACCAGGACCCACATGGTAGAAGAGAACCAATGCCTGTGAGTTTTCCTCTGTCTTAGTTACTTTCCAATTGCTATTTAGAGATGCCATGATGAAGCAACTTATAGAAGAAAAAGTTCATTGGTACTTACAATTTCAGAAGTTGAGTCTATGACTATCATGGCAGGGAGCATGGCAATAGGCAGGCAGGCATGGCACTGGAGCAGTAGCTCAGAGCTTACATGATCCATAAGCAGGAGGCAGAGAGACAGACAGAGAGAGGGAGAGAGAGAAAGAGAGAAAGAGAGAGACAGAGACAGAGACAGAGAGACAGCGAGTGCTAACAGGGAATGGTAGAGCCCTTTGATTGAAATCTCAAACCCCACCCTCTGTTTCATAACTCCATCAAGGTCACAAACTCCTAATCCTTCCCACACAGTTCCACCAACTGGGGACCAAATATTCAAATATATGAGCCTATGGAGGTATTCTCATTCAAACCAGCACATCCTATGACTTTCTCACTTGCAGCATATCATGTGAATATTCACACACACACACACACACACACACACACACACACACACACACACACAAATATGTAAGTGAGTAAATAAATAACTGTACTTTGGAAACAAAAATGAAAACAAAAATGAGCTATTTGAACCATTGAGTTTGCAAATGAAGAAAATTTAGATTTGAGGTCAGTATCCTGACCATAAGCTCAGTGACCTGAGGAAGGCTGGTCTGCTCTTCATTTTTTTTTTTTTTTTTGTGGTTGTGCAATGGAAAAAAAAACCCCAAAAACAACAACTAACCAAATCAAACCAAAATATTTTCCCCCTGTCCTTCCACAGTCTTTGTGAGGCAGAGATTGGCTGATGTGTGAGGGTTTTTGTTGTTTTGTTTTATTTTGTTTTCATGCTGTTAACTGTTAATGTGAATGCTAGTTTGTTAAGAGGACAGCGATGACAGTAGGTAGCAATTCCTATGCCTGTTATGGCATCTGATGTCACTCAGGAATCATTGAGTCCTCTTGGTTACCGCCCTCCACCTATCATGGCTGATTCCTGAGCACTGTCATCCTCTAACACCCATAGCTGGGTTCGAGGGTCAAACAGGAGACTAGGGTGCAATTGCTACAGTCACAGCTGTGCTATTAGCCCGCATATTTTTGCTAACCCCTCAACGTTTCTGCCAACCCGAGGCATGCTTTTCAGTTCACAGACTCCTGTCACTTTCTGTTAGAGGCTGAGAAAGGTCTAAAAAGCCTTTCCGCGGTTTTGCAAAGAAAACACAATTGTCAGAAAATCCAGCATGCACAGTTTTACAATGGCCTGGCACTTATTCTTTTAAAATATACTTAGTATATGAATATGTAAAAATCCATAACAATTTGTGATGATCACATGCCAACCATACATTGTTTAAAAAAAAAAAGGAGAAGAAACATCTGCAACATATAAAAGCCCTTTGGGCTCCTCCTCACTGCAATCCAGGTAAGCAACATCTTGAATTTTTTGTATGTCCTATAATGCATTTCTTGGTATTTTTTTCTACTGATAAATATTGATTTTCTTTAAAAAATCAGTTCTTACCAGACATGTCACCATTCATTTTCTTCTCAATATTCCTTCCTACTCTTCTCTTAAAATGGTACAATTTTCATTATTATACTTGTTTTTGACATCTTCAGAACTCAATCTGGGGATACTTATATAGACATATAACACATATACATCAATCCTCATCTTTGTACCCGATGGGATGCCTCCTGTCCCACTCCTCCTCCTCTTTATTTGCATTAGCACGTGGACTTCCTGTTCCCACAAAGTGAGTCAGTGGAGACAGAACGGATGTCAATGCCTCCTGGGGGAAAATGCCATACTGTCTCATAAAGTCGCAAAAAGCACTAGTTTGAGTCAACACTGAAAAAAAGAGCTCGAGAGCTCATATCAAAGTCTAGATTTCTGACTTCTTTCAAAAAATAGAAAACACTGATAACACAGTGCCCACATTCCTTCATGGCAACAGGCCACTTAAACCAGGCAGCAGATGACTTTCTTAGATGGGCACTCTCCATGTTGCCGTATTTCTATGATCTTTTTTCTCCCTGGGATGAAAGTCTATGCCAGTTTCCACTTGTTATGCTGGGACTACTGTAAAAGTAAAATCATTTTCTTTATCTGCACCAATAATATAAACTGTGTAAGAACAACAAATCAATCAAAAGGGCAATGCCTGCTCTGAAGTCACCCTTAACACAAGCACCTCCCTATCACAAGCTGAAGTGTTCTCATTCTCTTACCAAGCAGATTGCTGCCTCCAACACTCTGCTGTACAAATTTACTCTGGATACCATCACCCCAAGCCCCGCCTACCTGTCACTCAAGCCCTGCTCACCAACCATCAGCCTCTTTCCTGCAATGACAATGGAAATAAGAAAGATAATGAAAGAGATGAATGTCAAAAGACTCCAACTTAAATTATATCTTCAAGTTTAGGAGTGAGACACAGACATTCACGCCAAGCTGATAGGATTATTTGTAGAACAATTTCATGGAGAGAAAAATTTTGGATATGCTGTATAAGCATTTTAGTGAAATTAAGATGTCTGCATCTCATTTCAAGCCAATCTAAAGATACGAGGATGAAGGATCAGCTCTAACCTTGGGAATTATATTAAGAGATAAACCCTCAAGTCAGAAGCACTCCGTAGACTAATAGATAATGTTTAAAAAGGGGGTGGTGTGGTACCAGGCTGGTGAAACCCACAGAAACAGCTAGCCTGAACAAGGGGAGCACATGGACCCCAGACTGCTGTCTGGGAGGCCAGCACCGGACTGATCCAGATCGCTGAACATGAATGTCAGTGAGGAGGCCTCTGCACTCTATGGGGCCCCTGGTAGTGGATTAGTATTTTTCCCTGGTGTAAGAAGGGACTTTGAGAGCCCATCCTACGTGAAGGGATGCTCTCTCGGCCTGGACACATGAGGGAGGGCCTAGGCCCGGCCCGGGATGATGTAGGCAAGTAACAATACTGTTAATTTTCCATTATCAGCATCTATAGAAGAGAGTTACTGTGTGTCAGGACTGTCAGATAAATGCAAGAATTCCAGATGCAAGTAATATGTTGTCTATAAAGAATAGGTATAAATCGTCTGGTTTTTATATCAATTATTTATAAGGACTTTCTAATTATTGTCTTGGGTATAATGTGTCAGTTAATAGACATGATGTCTGAACATCTGATTTAAAAACAGCTGTAAACTTTGGAGTGGTTTCTCAGTTATTACTCACAACCATCCCCCACAAATCATTCTTCCCATATGTGACACTCCTGTTTTTTGTTATTCCACTGTAGGTCACACGAGAATTGAAGTATGGAGCTAGCAAACAAAATGCCTGAGTATATCAGTTTTAGCTTCAGCATCTATTCCCACTGTAGAACCCCATTTCACACATACACCCCCACTTCTTCCCTAGGCCCCTCAGACATCTCTGTCAAAGGAAAGAAGCCAAATAAGGCCAATGCACTCTTGTTTTTTTTTTTTTTAATGTAGAAGTAAAAATTGCTTTTCCTTTAGAGATAATACTATAAGGTATAGCTATAAGTAGCTGGAATGGCACTATGCTCAAGTGTATTTTTGGTGGATTAACCAGTTTGAATAAGAATGAGATTCCATAGGTAACTGAAGGACATATTCCACACTTTAAATTTTGTACAAATGAAAAATTGCAAACAACCCACTTATGAACTTAGGAAATAAATTGCTACTCATTTGAGCAATTTAACCACTAAGCCTCTTTATCTCTTGATTTGGGATAGAAGAATAAATGCTGAGTTTAAATAAAGAGCCTTAAATTTCATAATTTCATTCATTCACTAGAATTTGTTGAGTAACTGCCATATATCTGGCTTTGTTCTGGTCTCTCTCTCTCTCCCTCCTCTCTCTCTCTCTCTCTCTCTCTCTCTCTCTCTCTCTCTCTCTCTCTCTCTCTCTCTGTGTGTGTGTGTGTATATAGGTATGATTATGTATGTTCATACACATGGGCACATGTTTGTAGAAGCCAGAGGTTGAAATTGGTGTTTTATTCTATCACTTTACACCTTAATCTTTGAGACACAGATCTCTCATTGTACTTAGAACTTGCTAATTCAGCTAGAATGGTTAGCTAGCAAGACCCCAAGTGCTCTCGAGATTTTACATAAGTGCTGAGAATCAAACTCAGGTTTTCCTACTTGCCCTGTACAGACTTTACTGATGGATCTGTCTTCCCAGTCCCTGTATTTGATTTTAAGATACAAAATAATTAAAATAGATGAGGTCCCTGCCACAATGAAGCTTCCAGTCAAATGGAGGGAACACATACTAAATAGTTGACTACACAAATAATCAGTTACTAATTCCTTCCAGTTCTGCAAAGGCACAGCACCCCACCCCAGTATTATAGTGATTACTGCCCTGGTTAGCTTTTATTAACTTGACACAACCTGGAGTCACCTGGGAAGAGGGAATCTCAATGAAGTTTGCTTCCATTAGATTTACTTGTCTGTGAGCCTATCTGTGGGAAATTTTCTTAATAGATAGTTAAGTGGGAGGTCCAGCCTGCTTTGGGCAGTGCCATCTCTAGACAAGTGGGCCTTCGCTGCTGTATAAGAGAAGTTGTGGAGCAAGCCAGGGGTGCAAGCCAATCATAAATTTGCTTCATGGTTTCTGCGTCTGTTCCTGCTTTAGTTACTTTTGTGACTTCCCTTAATTATTGGCTGTGGTTGAAAATATAAGCTAAGTAAATTCTTTCCTTCCTAAGTTGCTTATGGTCATGGTGCTCATCACAGCAATAGAAAACAAACTAGGACAGGTGTCTAACCTCCTTTATGAATTAGGAAAGACCAAGGTAGGCTAAGCTGGGGCCTGAAAGGTGTTTAAGTGTTGGCCACTTAAGCAAGTAGAGAACTAGTAGAGAGGCTAGTAACTAAAGAGAGTGCAAAGTGAGAAGGAGCTTAGGTTGTTGGAAGAAATAAACAGAGGTCTAAGTGAGTAGAGCATAGTAACACAAGTTAGGATGGGAATAGATGGTAATTCCATATCAAGTGGATGGTGTAGACATGGCAGAGTCTTCAGAGTTCTCTCTGATTATCAGTGGGAAACCAGTGCAGTGTTTTAATTAGGATATGACATAATTAGATTTAGGGTTACATCCGGTGTCTAGTAACCCCGTATAGTTGTAGCCATCCCTGCACTATCCTACCTCAATCCACCATATCATCAGGAGTGGCATCATGCATTTCTGAGATCATTCTTGATGCAAATCCTTAAAATATAGATCATCCTGTCTCAAATTCCTTCATAGAAAAGTGACTGAAGCTTTGGACTAAGTAAAGAACAGTTACTAATGTTTTTGTTATTTCACCTTTAATCCTTTAAAATTTAAATTATTTATCAGATTTACTACTAGCCTCCAATCTCCTGTCTAGAAGTTTGATGGGAGCTCAGAATCTCTGTCATTTCTTAGGTCAGCAGGAAGTCATTTAGGGAATTGAAATGGCAATTTAATAACAAGCTAGCATGGAAGCCCGTTCTCTTATCTTCATATTTCTTTCTGTGTTTGGATCATTCTGCCAATCAGTAGTTATAGCTTGAGAGAGTTAATGCAGCATCCATATTGTTGAATTTGTGTGCAAGAGATTGTGCTTGGGGAATCAGTCTTACAAAATTCTTTGTTGCAAGCATACCCACGGATTCCTTCATGTCAGTGCCTTTTAAAGAAATTAAATAAGACCAAAATACATAGTGTAAATCCATCCCAGACCCTTTCTATTGTTTACTTATTGTGTGCAGAGCCCCCTCTCTCTGATCATCAGAGAGCTCAGTCTGCAGAAGCAGTGAGTGTGGGGGTGGGGTGGACAGAATGTGATTTTGGCCTTCCCCTGCACACGGCTGTCTTTTCTAACGATGCAGGCATGCTTGGTCCATCTGTCTCCAAGGACTCACTGAGTAGTCAGTAAAACTTTCTATTCAGTGTTAGAAGCTGCATTGCCAGATATTAATAACTCATTTTATTTATAACTGATTTACCAAAGTAGGAAAAAACAAGTGGTACTTATGAAGTCCTCGGTGGTAGCCAAATTTCAAAGGTCAGATGCTCCAAGTGCAGAATGAGAGAGAGAAAGCATTTTGTGTTCACACTCTTAGTGTATAAATGTTTGAATGTGGCTCCTTTCCCCAACCACAATACTGGTATCTAAGGCCTTGCAGGACCTCCCTCTAGAGTCCTGCCTCCAACCCCCAGCCCAATGATTACCATTCAGGAAATTTCCCAGGCTGCAGACTTTTAAGCCTGTTCTCATGGCCCTTTATTTTCTTCCCAAGTGGTCTCACTTTGGTAAATTATGGTCACAATCCAGTGTCACAAATTGATCCAGGAATTCTTTTCCCAGTGATTATGTGATGTTGAACCTCTTCGGGAGATAATGACTACACAAAACCATGACTATAATAGTGACAGATTTCAGCTATCTATGCAGCATGTCCCCAGGCAAGAGGCTTGTGGGAAGGCTGGGTCTTTCTCTTGTCAGCTTCCTGTGTTGTGATTGTGAGAATAGTGACAGACTTCTAAGGAGTCAAGAGTGGAAGAGATGCTAGGAGACAGCCTAATGAACTTCAGATTTTCAAAGGAGAATTACATGTGGCTGTACAATGTTCCCTTTTCCTTTGCTTCATAACACAATGGTTTTTTTGTTTAGTTTTCTTTCTTTTGAGAAATTATTTTCCTCATGGAGGCAGGGGTATCACTTGGGGTGTTTTGTTGTTCCCAAGCCATGTGGTTGACATGCAACTCAACAGAGCATCAAAATGATTGAATTTATGTGACTTTATTTGCCCTGCTAGGGGCACTATGTAGAGGTTATTCTTTAATCTTAATGTGGATACTTTTGTAACTAGCTTGGTTCTTGATCTTTCTGAACCTGGTTATCCAATTGTTTTAGTACTTTAATGAATTCCTTTTATTGTTCAAATTAGCTAATGTCATCTTTAGGTGTTTGTTAGTAAAACCACTAACTAAGACAGGTATTAATTCCAAACTAGGGAATGTGATATATATCAAAGGAGACTCCAAGGGTAAGGCTATGCCAATGGAATTAGCCATAGAATCATTTCCTCTATCTTATACACAGCTCTTCCTTTTGTGGCAAAATGTGGCCAAATGATTGTCTTTGGCCAATAAAACATTGCAACTGGTAAATTTCCTTTCTAGGTGGAAAATTTAAAAGCCAGTGGGCAAATTGCTACCATTCTGGTGATTGGCATGCATATCTGAGTGACTATGATGAAAAGAGCTTCCTAGCCTTCCTCCACCAGATTTGTAGTATGAGGCTGATGCAAACCCTTGTTGTATAAACTCTTGAGACTGGTGAGGGTGCCTGGAGCAAGGAGGGCTTTTATTAGTGACATAAAAGACTGTCTTTACAGGATGTAGTAACTGAATAGTGATTTCTGGTTGCTAACATGAAACCCTAATGAACAATGGTCCAGGACATTTTTACTCTCTCACCTTTAAAAATGAAAGTTGTTAAATGGAAAATACAAGAGAAATGGAAAAGATTAATATTTCTTTGATTCAAATAATATGTAGGTCCTATTAAGATGAAAATAGAATATGTATATTAATTTTAATCATAATTAAACAGAAATGAAACATTAAATGAAGATCATTCAATATAAAGACTAACAAATCTCAAAATCACTATGATTTTAAAAATATTCTCAGTAAATTGGCATGATGATCAATATTGTTAGAAGTTGGATGAAACAAAATTACTGTTCCCCATGGGTATGTGATTCTGATCTCCATGGGTTTGGTCTTCCAATTCTACCACATGCCATGAGATGACTCAGGTCACCCACATCTTTTCTTTTTTTGGAACATTGCAAAACCATTTCTTATTGTGGACACAGTTATGTTATTTGGCTTGATTTGGACATGCATGCATCATTTAAATATAAGGTGATCTTTTTTTTCATAAACTACAAAAAAATTAAAGAATCATGGTTAGTACCGGTGTGAAAATACAGACATAAGAGTAGACATAGGATGGCAGTCCTTGGTTATAAAGGGTCACTCAAATTATATTAAATATTATCATATTGATTTTTAAAGATTAATGAAGTGGAAACAGCAGAGTAACTCTTTACAACTTAATTTGTTTTGATTTTATGTGGGCGAGTATTTGCCTGCATATGTGTATGTTCACCACATGCATGCCTGATACTCTCAGAGGCCAGAAGGGGGCATCAGATCCCCTGAAACTGGAGTTACAGATAGTTGTTGAGTCATCATGTGGGTGATGGGAACAGAACCTGGGTCCTTTCAAAGAGTAGCAAGTGTTCTTAACTGTTGCACCATCCTCCCTAGCACCCACCAGAGTGACTCATTAGTAAGGAATTCTGAGAAGAACTTGAAGGGCCTTGAAAATATATCTGTGGACTATCAGGACCTCTACATTTTAGTCTAAAAGTCTTTGTACTTGATACAGAATACTGAAATTCAGCAAAAACATGGCATGTCTTAGCAACTCTGGGCATCCTAATAGATAGAGAAGATACTAAATTTACTATATTTGCTATTAGATCATTATCAACTGAGAAGGAGGTTTCTAGTGGCTTTACTCAGGACTCTCTTCAAAATTTTATTTCATGGCTCCATCTAAGTCAAAAATAAAAACAAAATACATATGAAAGTAAACATGTCAAGGTAACTAGAGCTAAAACCAAGTGTGTTGCACCAAGAGAAAATAAGCAAAACAGCCTCTAATTCATTTCCCTCCCAATATTTGGTTTGTATGCCGTCAGATGTCTCATCCACCCATTCCTTTTGAAGTCATGTGCTGACCTCCAGAAGGTCACTCCTCCTCATTTCTGTCACTCTCCCCAATAGCACAGCTGTCTTGATTCTTAGATTTCTTTACACATATAGATGTTCATACCAACTGCTTGACTTTTTAGTTTTTTGACCCTTCTCTCTTCCCGTGACTATGTTTTCCATCTTCATTTAGCCACTCCATGGATCACATATTAAACTAGCAAATGTTGAAGTGCCAGTACTAGAAGCCTTGGGCATAACTTCAGTTTGGAGCTTTCCACTCTCATTATTATCCCCTCAAACCTTTCTAGTTCCTTTATTCTAGTACCTCAGTACCAACAGTCCTTAGAAGCCACCAGCACCTGTGGATATCAATTCTAATGTCTTGTAGTTACTCATGGTTTTCATCTCCTTGATTACTCGTCTTGAATTGAATAATCAGTTATGACACCGACCTTAGCCCCAACCTCTTTATGTTCTCTTGCTATATGTTCTTACTTCAGTCAGGCTTAAATACAATTTTATGCCTTTTACATGCCTGTAGTGGCTTAGTTCACATGACTAGAAGAAAACATTGAGCATTGCTGAATATTCATGATCATTAACTTTGATGCTGCCTAGGAATTATACTCCCACTCTGTTAAGTTTGACTAATTCATTCCTCCCTTTCTCTTAAGCCTTCAACACTTCCTGCATCATCTTCACTCTTTACTTGTGATCTTGTTTTCTTCTTCTCTAAGAACACAGAAACAATAGTTAAAGAACTCTACAGAGAACCCCCACCTTCCCTGCCTTCCCACGTAATCTGTCTTCCCCCCATTGTTGTAAACTCTACACTCAGATAAGGCCAGGCTTTTGACCTGTGTTTGGGTCTTTGTTCCTCTTCCACTCAAGGTTGTCTTCCAACCATTCTCCCCAGTTCTCATGCATCACATTGTTTTTCCTGTTTCCTCGAAAAAAGCAACTAGCCACTTGATTTTACTATCTCCCTTAAAAACAACAACAACAACAACAACAACAACAACAAAAACAACTAAATCAGCAACACCTCCCTTCTCTTGATCTTACTTCCCCTGCAGCAAACCAGCCATTTCTCTTCATGGAGGAATTTCCAGGATATTTAATATTATACCACATGGCAAAACTGTAAAACATCTCAAGGTATTGTTCCTTCCCATTTTATATACTTAAACTTTAATTTTCTCTTCCTGTTCTTTTTTGAAAATGCTCTCCATCAGCTTTTATCCTAAATACTGCAATCACTGCTGTAAATATAATCCACGACTCTTACTCCTTGTCTGATTAGACTTTCAGCAACATTTGGCGAAGTAGAGCTGTATCCCCCTTCACAGTACACTGTTCTTCAATTACCCCATTGACAGTTCCTTTCCACTCCTATTTTGGTCTCAGTTTATATGAGAGTGCCATAGAAGGGGTCTCTGAAGACACCCCCCTCGACGACTTCTTTCTTGTGCTAAGGATCAGGCCCGGAGTCTTGTACAGGTTAGGTAAGCACTTTACCACCATGCTATGTCCCTAGCCCACCTCTTTTCTTTTTCTATTTATTACCTTAGTGGCCTGATCCAATAGCTTCCCTTTAAATACCATCTAAATGCCAGTGACTCACGGATTTATATATTTGCAACATTTATAGCACAGACCTCTCTTCTTGAATGCCTGACTTAAATGCCCAACTGCGGCTGCCAGCCACCCAAATATTAACAACCAAAATGGTGTTCTGACCCACTCCAAAACTTTCTTTTTCCTCCAAAGTCTTACCTTGATTAATTCATGATAGCTCCATTCTTATTCACTGCTTGTATTCTAATTGATGACATACTTCATAGTTATTCACACTAGTGCTTTTTTTTCAATTATCATTAGTCACATTCTTTTTCAAGTAAGAGGTTTTCTACTTTATGGTAATTATGATGAAGAATACAGTCTTCACATTTCTAGGGACCATACTTTTAAAGGGCTACAGGTATCCATAAGGCAGTAATAGGAAAATATCAATTTGGGTGTGGTGGCAGGTGGTTTTAACCTCAGCACTTGGGAAATGGAGGCAGATGAATCTCTGCAAATTTGAGACCAGCTGGTTCTACATAAGGAAGGAGTTCCAGGCCATTCACTGTTACACACTGAAACCCTGTCTCAAAAAGAATATAAGAAGAAAGCATCTAAGATACTGAGAAAATAAATCCATGTTTTAAAAAGAAGCACTAAAGAAGTTAGAATATATTTAAACTAGAAAAGAAAGAAATCAAAATTATGTCTGCTATATTGTGTAGTCTTAGATGTTGAAGATCATTAATGCACTTTGATTATATCTTTTAGTCAAGCCATTGGAAATATCACAATATTTTTTTTTCTGGTCATGAAATGGGCTTGATAATTGGCCACTAGAACATGACAGAGTAAGATTTAAGACTTTTATTTCTTAACATTTTATATTGTTTAGCTTTTTGTTAATGTGATACAAACAAGAGCCACCTGGAAAGAGGGACCCTAACTTGAGGACATCTGATTTGCCTGTGGGTATGTCTGTGTGGCAGGCATTTTCTTAATTGCTGTTTGAAGTAAGAGAAATGAGCCCACAGTGGGAGCACCAACTCTAGGCAGGCGGGCCTCAGTTTTATTTAAAAAAAAAAAAAAAGTAGCTGAGCAAACCAGAGAAAGCTAGCAAGCAATATTCCTTTATGTTTTCTGCTTCAAGATCCCTGCCTTGGGCTCCTACAGTGGCCTCCCCTGATGATGGACTGTAACTTGTAAGCCAAACAAGTCCTTTTTCTACATAGTTTTTGTCAGTAACACAGAAGCAAACTAGGGTGTGTGTGTGTGTGTGTGTGTGTATGTGTGTGTGTGTGTGTGTGTTTTGTAAAAGGGAAAGTAACGGAACCTTTAGATACTTTTGTCTTACCATTTTGTCAAATGTTGTATGGCCTGAGAATTTCTATATGAGGGGTTCTCTGTGATATCTCTACTAGAGTGTAGAGAAGGCCCACCCTTGATTATGCATATCATATCTCCCATGAGGAGAAAAGGGGAATGCATCAAATGATATCAGTGACTGCAAAGAACCAGACTTCAGAGGAAACTTTTTCCAGCCAAACTCTTAAAACGAGAGACTTCTCTTCTACTCACAAGTGTAAGAGTTTAAGAAAAATATCGTTCCCTGAAGGGCTGAAAAGTAAATGGGAGTTATATGTGATGTCTGTCATTTATATTTCTAAGAATACATGCTTTCCAAAAGGAATCTATTGTTTAATTTGACCTGACAAGAAGACAGGGTTTTGTTGTTGTTGTTTTATGTTACTTAGCTTCAGCTAATGATTCCCAAGAGATTTTCTTTGAGAACCAGTAGGTAAAGGCAGTAGAGTGATAGGTTTTTAACTCTTGTAGAAACAATTTTATCATTTTTGGGGTGTTACTGCTAGAGCAATAGTTCTTCATTTTGACTGCCTTTGGATTCATTGTGGAAGGCTCAAAAATTCTGATTTGTGGATTCAACCTCCAGTGATTCATATTAAACAAATATGATGAAACACATCTGTGTTGTAGCCTGAGCATGTGGGATTTTTTGTTGTTATTGTTGCTGTTGTTTTTACTGATTTATTTTATATGGATGATTATTTTGCCTTCATGTTTGTCTGTACACCACATGCTTGCCTGGTGCCAGTGGAGGCCGGAAGAGGGTGTTGGATTCCCTGGAACTCAAGTTACTGATGGCTGTGAGCCACCATGCAGGTACTGGGAATGAACTCTGGGTCATATGCAAGAGCAATGACTGCTCTTAACCTCGGAGCCATTTCTCCAGCCCAATATTTGTTTTCTTAAAGTTCTACTCATGTTCTCTTTTGCAGTTGAGATTGAAAATCTCTCTCTCTCTCTCTCTCTCTCTCTCTCTCTCTCTCTCTCTCTCTCTCACACACACACACACACACACACACACACACACATTTTCCCATTGGTGAAAGATGGTAGAAAATGGAGAACAGGACCAGTGTTCAGCTACATCGTAACTGAATGGAGTAAACGTTGATGAGATTATTTAAAGATTAAACAGCTAAGTGGAATAGATGGTTCATCTTTCCCAGTCTTGTGATCCTATCATTTTTTTTGTGTGTGTACCCAACTCAATGAGCATATATAGATTCAAAGACATATACACAAGGACACAAATTCCATTAACTTATATGAATCAAGGTGATTCTGCTAATCTCGTCGAATTCTTGCTTGCTGTTGCTTTGGATGGATGAATTACTCTTGTATGGTGAATGCTTTTCAGGCACAGCTTCATTAGATTACATTATGCGTAGTGTCATGGAGACAAGGTGATCAAGATGATATTAGCCTACTAGAAGAAGCTTCTGAGCCAGCAGTGAGGGCCCCTTAACATACATTATGATGTTAATGGTACACATGAATATGTGAGAGTAGGTAGTAGGGGAGAGAAATTTAAATCAAATTTTAAAATGTGAAAGAGACAGCAGCACATGGAAAATAAGTACTACTTGTTACCAGTCTCAATTATTTTTCTTTTTTTCAAGGTCAAGCTGGCAATTTTTCACAACTCCTACCCACAAATGCCCTTCCTGATTGATTGACTCTTACAGCTAGAAGCTCTCCTTACACCCAGGAGGCAAGCTTGCTTTTTATTGTATTAAAAAAAAATCTAAATGCCAAAGTGAAAAGAAGACTTGGCTTCTGTTTATTTTTATCTAAAAAAAATCAAAGCATTGTATGCATTCTGAAGCAATTGATTTTCATCTTAAGGATTTAAAAAATTTTAAATTATTAAAAAATAATATGCTGAGGAAATTGCTAGTTACCTTACAGGACTAAATGAAGTCTTATTATAAAACCACTGGGTAGGAATCTTTGATTTCTTCCCATTGAATAAAGTATACTCTCTGGTATGGCTTAGGAAGAAAACCCTTCACTATATCTTCGATCTTCCTACTGTAGATGAAAAGACATCCAATGCTTGTTTATAACTACATGAGACTATTTTTTTCTTTGATATTTTTTGTCTGAGAGTTCAACATAGCTTAGAAGAATCAAGCTAAAGGTCCATGACTTTGTATGTAGAGAAGGTGAGATGTTTTTACAGTTTCTAAATTGGGTGTGATGATTAATACAGATGGATACATTTAAAATTTATAGAAGCTCAAAGTATGATTAGTTGTGAGAAGGGAGGGACAAAGAAAGAGGTTGATGTTGTTTGAATGGTAGGGAAATAAGCATTTCCAAAGCTATAATTTGATTCTGAATATTGTGTATTACAAATATCCTCTTTTTTGGTGGTGGTTTATTCTTGAGAGAATGTAAACATACTGTTTTTCTCTAGAAGATTATGTAGGTCATAGAATTAACAAAACATAAGAGCTGGCCATAGCCTACTTGTCAGAGGAGTTAAGAAAAACTGCTAGGTTTTAATTTACTTAACTGAACTACTAATCTCTGAAATGGGGATCAGAAATAGTTCATCTTGAGGCTTTTCTTTTCTTTTTGATTTCTGAAAGACATCCAAATAGTGATACCAATGGGGAACTGAAGCTCAGAAAGAGATGTTATCAGTGGGGGGTCATTAGCCTAGAGATAATATTTAAAGCCTTTAGACTAGACAGAACATGGGGCCTGGGACTTAGAATGCTTGTGTAATGTAAAGAAAGACAATCTAGAATAAAGTCTTAAGGCTGAGTAACTCTATGGAAAGAAGGATCTAGAATGGAGTGGCTAGGAAAACGTTGACAACTAGGAGAGTGAGGCTTTGGAGCCAAGAGAAAGAATTATTTGAGGTAGAGAGGTAGAAGGTTAACTGTTGTTAAGCACCTTCTGAGACATCAGTCATGAAGGGGACTGAAAAGTGTTCATTGATTTGAAACCTGTTGGACATGAGTAGCCTCATCAGTTGCAACTGAATTGTAGTGATGGGAATAGAAACTAGATTAGAATGAATTAGACAATGAAAGAGAACTGAGGAAGCTTGAATAGCTTTGAGATACTTGGCTGTAAAGTGAGGTAGAGAGATAGAAAAGTAGCTGAAAAAGAGATACAGAAGTCAAGACACATTGTTTTAAGGGAGGATGGTCTTACAAGGGAAGAATCAGAAAGGGAGGATAAGAAAGCAAAAGACTGAAAATGGAGGAGAGAGAAGGAATTAATGCACATAAATAGGACGAGGCTTCTGAGAAACACGAAGGAGATAGATCTGGGTTGGGCAGGAAGAAAATGCCTCTGCAGTTGACAGAGATATGGGAGGCAGATGAGTTATCAGGGAAGGCAATGATGCATGCTGCTGCTATATTGTCGTCCACAAGGCTTGATGGCAAAGGGATGAAGACATTCTCATTAAATGGCTTCCAATTCCAGTTGTCAGTTAAATGAAAAGGTTGAGAAGGTAGAAAGATTATTAAATAGTTCTTACAGACTGTGACCTTGTTTTATTGATTATCTCATTTTACTCCTCCCCACAACTCTGAGACAGGGTTTCTTTGTGTAGCCCTGGCTGTCCTGGAATTCACTCTGTAGACCAAGCTGTCCTTGAACACAGAAGTCTACCTGCCTCTTCTCCCAAGTGTTGGGATTAAGGGTGTGTCACCCCCACTCAGCTTCATTTTAATCTTTGGCATCTTGATATCTAGTTCTATCTCTTTGCTTAAAATACTACAGAATCTCAAAGACATCCATATCTCCTCCAGCCTTTCCTTTTTCACCTTTTCTTTTCCTTTGTTACTTCTGGAAATAGTAATTTATAATTGTCAATTCTTGCTCAAATTACATTTGCTTCTTAAGTATTTTGGAGTTGGGAAAATAATATGACTTAGTTAGTGAAGGGATGAAAGAAATCCCAGGCACATAAGGAAAATTAGCATAGAGTTATGCTGAAGAAGCCATATATGTATATAAAGGTTCAAGAAAAGCTAAAACCCACCTTCCCAATTCATTGATTTCTTCTTCATATTGGTACCTAGAAGGGACATCGTATGATTCTATCACCATTCCTATAACACTGATTTATAGTTAGTTATTTGCATCTGTCATCCCAACTCAATTATTATTTCTTCAAATTAGTATTACTCCTTTTTTGCTTTGCTAGTCCCCTCTTTTCTCTTGTTTTCAAATGTCACTTACAGCATTGTACCTAATTCCAAATACACATGCAATAGATGTCTATTGAATGAATACAATAGTTTATTTAATTTATGACATTATTACATCTTCAAATTCAGGCCTGAAATTCTAGCCTGATGCATGAATGCCATTCATTTTACTCATTCATTCACTCATTCATTCATTCATTCATTCATTCTCATCTATTAACTACTCACTATGCACTGGACATTACTGGGGATGTACATTAATAAAACAATAAAATATATTTTTGAAAATTATTTTACAGATTATAAAATTAAATATTTTTATGTGAATTGGTGTTTTGCCAAGGGTGTCAGGTCCCCTGGAACTGGCATTACAGACAGTTGTGAGCTGCCACATTGGTGATGGTAATTGAACCCAGGACCTTTGGAAGAGCAGTCAGTGCTCTTAACTACTGAGTCATCTCTCCAGCCCCAAAATTATAAATTTTTATTCTTGGCATTTTTCTTTTTTTCTAACTCTGTGCCATCAAAAGCCAAGACTTTCATTAAGGCTGATATTCATAATGAAAATGAGACTTTTCAGTATTTCCTGTGCTTCCTGTGCCTTGTGGAATACAGCTTTCAATTTTTAAGCTATAGCCCATGATTCTTTCAACTTTCTTCCTTTCTTGGATTTTGGAAATTTATGAGTTGATACATAGGGCTAAGAGATGACTCAGTGGTTAAGAGCACTGACTGCTTTTCCAGATGACTTGGATTTGATTCTCAGCATCCACACGTGACTAACAATTGCCTGTAACTCCAGTTCCAGAGGATCTGATGCCCTTTTCTAGCATCTGTGAGCACTGTGTGTCCATGGTGCACAGACATACATGTAGACAAAATGTCTATATAAATAAGCAAATGTATACATAAAGTAAAGCTGAATCTCAAAAAAGAAGAGTTGGTACATGACACATACAGTAAAAATATTTTTAAATTGAATAATTGTTATGTATTCTTACACTGTTTTCTTATTTATAAATTATTTTATACCAAATATCTTTGTTGTAAATTTAAATCACAGTTATACAACTAGTGAATCACCTTCATTAAAAACTACACAATTATATGAAGAAAAATGAAAATTCAGCCAAGATATACATTATTTAATACAATATTTGCGTTCTCATTTCCATCATCTGCTACTGAAATGATGACATATAACTCCTTCCTGGATTTGTTTGAAGAAGTCAGTTTGCTTAAGAATTGTTTATTCTTTCCATCTCCTACCCCCCAGCACTTTTTGGCAAGACACTCAGTACTTCCTGTGGATTATTGAGAAATATTTTGCAATGCCAGTGACTGCCGATGGTTATGTTAATCTCTTTAAGTTTTTAATTAGAAAAACAAAAGAGACGGAGAAAATGAATAAAACCTTCACAGTTCTTGGAGTCTGAATAGAGACAGACTTATGTTACATATTATCTTTCTGGTTGAAATAACATTTCCATCCATACTGAAATTTGTTTCATGTATTTAACCATCTAAAAAATACATTTCCTCTTCTACTGGCAAGCTTTCTTAAGGTCTAAGGGCCTAGAGTTTATTAAGCAGATAATATGACTGAGCTTCTTGTCTATTCTTCCATTTATATTCTGGATGTCTGTATCCAAACCTAGCCTACTTGATTGTTTCTTTGAAGACTTTATTTCTAAACAACAAAGTCACTAGTTACCCTTAAATATCCAGCTATCCAAGCTGCAGATGTTAGCAGGCAGCACTGTTTTCCTTCTCATGTTTTTACCTTGTGGGATCCCTTATAATTTTTTTCGACAATCACCACAATTCATACACAAATTCTGGTGCTGAAAAATGAGAGGAACAAACATTTGTGGGTGATTTTCCGATTCACCAGGCATTTTGTTATGTGCCAACATGGATCCTGTCATCTGGTCTTCATAGCAACCCATAATCTTATATTCCCTCAATAAATAGGAAACTCAAGCAAACAAATGAATTTGTTCACATTTTGCAATGAGTAGATGGCAGACTCAAGTTTATCTGACTGCAGAGTTTCTGTTCTAAAAGATGTCATGGGCATCACATCTCCTAAAGGTCTTGTCACTCAAATTTAAAAACAGCATTATGGAAAAAAAGTCATATTTGTTGAGGCACTGAATGTTTTTGATGGCTTATGAGAACAGTGGTACAGAATATTTTAAGAAGGAACTGTTCCAGAGAGTTCATGATATTCAGTTTCCATAATTAGAGTGTATTAGACATTGACACTCTTGAAAAACTATGCAAATCAATACAAGACTTGTATTAGAGGACTATGGTTAAAGGCAGTAGAGAATTGGAAGAATGGGGAGGAACAAACGAGGCTGAGAAATATGGGTTTTGTTTTCCTAACTGAAGAGAGCTAGCGGGACAAATAACCCATAAATCACTCTTGCTGCTACTGAAAACAAAACAAAACAAAACAAAAAACCTTGTGAAGTGCCTCAGCTTGGCAAAGGTTAAGAAAACAATAATGTCTTGTCAGTCTAAGCTAGTGAAAGAGTTGATTAGAACAGAAGGCGTGTGCTGCATAGCTGGAGAGGACCACATAAGGATTCTCTTATCTTGGTGCCTACAACGGGGCCCCACAAGATGTCACTCATCTCTTCTTCTACCTTTACATAGGGTTTGAGTTTTTGTTCCTGGCATTCTGGCTTGTTCTCTAAGGCTCCAGTTGATGATTTTAATAGAACTGATCATGAATATGGAGACTTGTAAAAATTTTTAACATTTAACCCTTTGTTACCCACTATAAAAATTACGAATGCTGTTTGTTATTGTCACTACAAAACAAATGCGTATCTCTGCGTAAAATGACACAATCTTCCCGTGTCTTGGTGAATTAAAGCTCCAGGTGTGTGAAAAGGCTTGGTCTAAATAGGACTGCTTCCATTAGTCTCCTTGCTCCACGCCCAAGAAAAGAGGTCTATCTTTATAGTTTATTTTATCTAGCTCAGGTTCAGTGAATCTATTATTTGTTGATTGAATCTTGCTGTCAAATTCAGTTTGAATGACCATTTTCGAAGTTAACATCCCTTCTTACTTTGTCCATAGTTGTAAAAACCCAAAGGGTTTTGAACATTCTTTTACCACTTGACTGTTTCTGAGAACTTGATCGGAGGTTCTGGCAGGGGAGAACAGCTACTCCACCCTTACTGAAGACTGGTCCTCTGTGTTTGGAGGAAGGTCATCCTCTTTGATGAACTGTGCAGCTTCAGGAGGGATGAACATGGAGCAGTGAGAGAGAAGGGGACGCCCACCTAGTCAGCCACATCATCTGAGTCAATCCTGGTGGTCCATGGGGTGACAGATGCCTCAGCCACATTGCCTGCACATCTACTTGATTGTTTTCCTAAGAATTTGCTCTTTTGTAGATCTAGTTAAGCATCTTTAGTGACCTTTTCAGCTCTTCACATTCTGACTTTCTCATGTCCATTCAAATAGCAACAGTATATAATACCAATAAGTACCAACAAAATGAAAACTTGTTACCACTTTTTACTCTTAGAAGTCAAGTATGTGTTACTGCTTCTTTCTCAGCTTTATTAAAAGTTTTGCACAAACTTTTGTAGTTTCTTTCAAACCCAAACCACAAGCACTCACCTGCTCTACTTTGCCATGTTGTATTTATCTGATTGTGCATATTCACTCATCATTTTAAAACTCTCCTCAAATTTTATCAACAACACCTAGAAAAAATTGGCATGAATACAGGTTATATCAAATTTCATTTTAGTTTGGTTCTCTGTGCCATGAGTTTTCCACAGAGATATATGTTCTTAATGAGAATATAAATTTGTAAAATCTTTAAAACATATAGAATTTAGAATATGTGCGAAAGTAAGTATTCTGAGATAATAATCCCCTTAAAAAGCCCTTGAAACGTCTTCATATATTTAGTATAAAGACATTTCCTTATTTTTATTCATAATAATATAAAACTATACATAAAATATCCAAGAATATAGAAACAACTAAACAAATTACATCATATTGAGTTTCAAAACCAGTTTGTCTAAAGAATAATTAATACAATAGAAAATGCTCACAACAAAATGTCAGTTACAAAAACTGGAGATTAAAACAGCATATACTGGATACTTAAATTTGTTTGAAAATGTTCTTTAAAATGACTAAAAATACATTTTTATAATTGTTATGGTTTCTTTTTTCTTTTCTTTTTTTTGAGGGGGGAATTTGAGACAGGCTTTCTCTGTGTAACAGTTCTGGCTGTCCTAGAATTCACTTTGTACACCAGTCAGGCCTCAAACTCACTGAGCTCCACCTAACTCTGCCTCCCAAGAGCTAGGAATGAAGGCGTGAGCCACCAATGCCTCGCTTTGTTATAGTTTTTTAATGATAGAAATTATGCTGGTACATACAAATAGAAATACTAATAAAAATGATCTCTAGAGAGCACTAATTAGTAGAAGATTTTAAAGATTTAAAGATTTAAAATTGCTTTTAAAGATTCCTGTGGGTTTTTTGTTTTTGTTTTGTTTTGTTTTTTTACTAATAGGCTGCAGTTCCTCTCTATTGGCAAATGCCTACATAGATAACTTTTAACTTACCCTTTCAGTGAAATTTTGACTAAAAGCACACAAAGACAGAATTTAAAGGTCATCTAGTCCAATCTCTTTTTGTCCTTCAGTGACAGTCAATCCACAGGTGCTGGAAACTTTCAGATCACTAAAATGGAAGAACAAGTCAAACATCAAGCCAAGCTTTGTAAACTGTTTCACAAATGTAAAAGAAGAATGAAGATAACAATATATTTGTGAGTTGTTTGCATTCTATAAATCACTTTTACATACCATTTGTTTCATGTTATAGCCTAGGTTGTTTATTATATGCAGTGAGCAGCTTGAGTCTTTGCGGCTGAAGGTACCTGTTAGTCCTGTAGTGACTAAGCTTAGGCCTGTGTCAACATTAAAACCCTTTATCTTATCATATCACAGTGTGATGGATGAGTATGTGAAATCTATTTTAGAATAGGCACAAAGAACTGATTTTAATTGCATGCTTAACAGCAAATATTTGAGTTTTGTCCTAGAAGGCATGAGTTCTGTTTGCAATTCTGTTATTGATTGTGTGCTGAGCCATACTTTGTATGTTTTAGTTCTATCCTTATGACCCCTGGCTTTTTATCTAAAACACATGGGAGCTATGACATTATTTAATTAATTAACCCTATGTGTTTTTTTATTTTTTTTTATTATTATTTTTTTTTACCTTTGTGGGCTTGCAGTAGGTTGAATGAGTGATTTTTTTTTTTTTAAAAGCTGGTGGTTATACCCTACTATAGAGAGCTGACAATTATTAACCAGTTTCTCTGATGAAGGATATATGATAAGGTCAGAAAAAGTCAGGTGAAGATTTGGATGGAAGGATAGATAATTCTCTAATCTGCTTGAAAGTTTGCCAGAAAGAATATAGATGGGACTCAGCATCTCAGCTGCTTTCTCATAATGAAATTCTAACTTCTAAGGTGGCAAATAACAAGGATGTCACTGTAACTTGTCTGATGAACCTGAAATGGGTGACAGTTTAGGTTGTTTGGTCTAGGACCCATTATCTCACAGCGAGTGGACTGGAGAAGTTTGCTTTTGCTAATGTGAACAGTTGCCTTGCATTATGGCAAATCCCATGTTATCACACTTTCTACTCAGATTCTCTCCAGCTGCTCTGATATTTGCTGAGACTTCAGTCTCACTCAGGAAATTAATACTGTCTTGCTCTGTCTAATTAGTTATTGAATAACTGGCTGTCTTCTATTCTAATGGGGCACACCCTAGTGACTCTGTTAATATATTTCAAATTATACCGAGCTTTCCTATGAGATAACCTTCCATGAGCTTGCCATCCCAGAAGGCTTTGCTTTTCATACTCTTTGCCCTCCAACTCTTAAATGTCTTTTAGTTGTATCTAAACTCCTGATGAGATTTTTTATTTATGTTTTATCCCCATGCTTGAACCTGGCCATAATTAACTTTCTTAAATATCAAAGATCTGTATAATGAGATTTCTTTGGTTTTTCAAAAGAAAACCACCAGCATAAATAGAAAGCTTTGGAGCTTTGGGATAAGATTGATGAATTAAATCTCTATTTCTGAGCTTATGTATGATCCTGGGCTTACAAATTTATTTTTCTTCAGTTTTACCACCTATAAAATGAGTTACCAGTAACCACTGAATATTATGTCTGGGAGGATTAAATGAGGAGCCAAATATAAAAAATTGACATAGATCTGGTTTACAGTAGAGCCTCTCCAAAAAAATGTCAAATTCCATTATTACACTGTTATGGACTAACCTGTATCCCTCCATCCAACCTTACCCCAGAAAGCAATTTCCTTTGGAATTGGGGCCGTAAAGATTATGTTAAATAAGGCCATTAAGATGGGCTCTACTACAGTTTAATGGGTATCATAGGATGAGGGAATCAGGACGCAGAGAGACACTACCGTTCTGGCCCACAGATAAAAGGCTAAGCCAGACACAGAGAGGAGGTTGCTAGGAATGTGCCAATTGGGGGCTTCAGAAGAAACTAAGACTGATGATACCTTGATCTTAGAACTCTAAATTCCAAAATGGTGAGAAAATACATTTTCTTGTATTTTGTTATAGCAGTTCTGGCAAATTAATGCACATATATTTACATTTTTCCAGAAGAACTGATCACCCCATTTCCTATTCTAGTTTGTTTAGTCCTTTGATTAGTAATAGGTGGAAGTTAGTCCTAGATCTGAGGACTAGATATCTTAAGGGACCATGGGCAAACATCTTTCTGAGCCTTCTTTTCTTATCTGTACAATGTGGGGAGAATGACTACCTGTCTCATGGAGTGGTAATGGGGAGTAAACTGATGAGATGTTTGTAAAGTCCAATGCTTTCCAGTGTATGGAATGTAGGTGACATCTACATGGTAGAAATTTATATGTGCAATGTATCATTTACACATTTGCTTGCCATCCCTGCTTCTTTTTTTTTTTTTATCAAAGTCCAGCCAATTCCACAAATTCTCCTTTCTATTTGAAGTGTCACATTTTTTGTGCTATTTGATTGCTTTTTCATGTGGAAAAGTGGCTTTGATCAGCCTCAGCTTGAACCTAAGATTATACCTTCTTAAAGTGAGTTGTAATGTGTTTCTAACACATATTCTAAAACTCCAGTTTATTAGTTTCATTGAATGATTTAATTACTTTGTTGCAAGTATCAAGCTCAAACAATTTTTCTTTCTGGTAGCTCTTTATACTTGTCATATAGGTAGGAAGAATTCAGGGTCTATTTGGAAACTCCACTCAGGCAATTCCACAGTGTGAGGCTATTCCTTAAGGGTATAGGGATTCAATACTTGATCCAGATTTGGCATTTTCCACAATGTTTTAAAGATATATTGTATGCTCTGATCTCATTCCTGCTACCAAATGGTTTGTAGAATAACACCCTGTTAGTTTTTAATTCAGGATGGAACGTGTTTCCTATATATTTCACCATGATTCATGTATCAAGATTCTTCTATGACAGTGGTATATGCTGTTTGCCAGTATTCAAGGTGCCTTCTGCCTTTTGCCAGTTTCTGTCTTTGTCTATAATCTAGGCTGTCATCACCACGCTTTCTGTCCACAGGAGATTTTTCTCTCTCTTACCTGTTACAATTATGTTAAAATTTTCACATTCATCTTTTATTCAGGTTAATATGTGCTGGATACTGACCATGTAAATGGTAATGTGCTACTGTATAGTATTGCTTATATTTAGAATAATGCAAGAGTCCCGAATACAGTACTTTATTTTATTTTTAATTTTGTGTATATGTATGTGTGTTTAGAGGATAAAAACAGAGTCCTGCACATGTTAGACAACTGTTTCACAACTGAGTCATATTATTAGCTGTTTAAAGTTTATAATATTTATTTGGAAACATATATGTATGAGGCTATATATATGTAAAAGATTTATTTGTTTTTATTTTATATGCATTGGTGTTTTGCCTGCCTGCATATATGTGTGCGAGTGTTAGATCCCCTGGAACTGGAGTTACAGAGAGTTGTGAGCTGTCACGTGGGTGCTGGGAATTGAACTCAGGTCCTCTGGAAGAGCAGACAGTGCTCTTAACTGCTGAGCCATCTCTCCAGCCCCAGAAGCATGTATATATTTTGACATGGCTTTTCACACCTATTTGTTGTCCCAGCTGGATGGCTGTGTGCTTTATCACTTTTTTTTTTTAACTCAGCAGGTTGTTGAATTCCCTTCATGTTCTTCAGAAAAGTTTTTTGTCAATCTGTTTCACATGCTTTTCCCTTTTCAGGCTTTTGTTTTATAGACCACAGACCACCACCTAGTTTGTGATAGTACGATGCTGGTGATGAGTGATTTGTAAGCATTCTATCTCTTTCTGCTGAACTGGGTTATTTTTCTTTCTTTGCTTTTGCCAGAAGACCAGACCTCCACATGCTATGGACTTGTTTTTATTCATTTAACACTTAAGGAGTTGCAGGTAGGTCAACTTTTGCCGAAGGAAATAAAGCATTCAGAACTCATTCTAGTCAACAATGCCTAATTCACCAACATACTTTCAAAAGAAAAGCCAGACATAAAAAGACGAAGAAAATCCTTTAGCTCATATTGACACCCGTGTTTGGAAGTGAACAATGGGTCAGAAGGGAGAAAAATAAGTGAGAGAAGACAGTTAAGGACAAAGATACATATTACTTGGACTCATTTAGAAGTATACCAAAATCTAGTTTATAACAGATATGGAATTTGTTTCTACACTTAGTTTTCACCCCTCCAAAACACAAAAAATTGGCTATTATCTCATCAATCTTTAACTGATAGTCATTAACTAATCCATTGTCCAAAAACCTTTAAATGTTTTTTATAAGTGAAATATTGTGCCAGGTACTGAATTAACTAGAAGTGCAAAATTCCATTGTCCCTGATAAGAAATTTGCTATCTAGTTGTGACAATGAGAGTATAAAGGGGGTTACAGAAAAGTAATGCAAACCTTAAGATGTCAAAATGAGAATGTGAGCATTGATTTGAAGATCCAAAAATCTGAGCCCTGTGGTTCCTTTGCTATGTACCTGAGTAATTCGATTAACATTCAAATCTCCCCTTTTCTTCCTCTTATCTCCTCTTTTGAAAGAGAAAGGGGATGCAAGTTTCATCCTATATCTAAGATATAAAACAATAAACATTTGGGATGATTACTAATGGTCTCTTTTGTGATGCTCAGATTGAAGTATGCTGTTAGGTATGGCCCCTGAACTACCTGTTAAGAACAACCAATCAGGGCTCAGAACTACATCTTCCCACGATGGTGCGCTGCTTTGTTTTCCTGAGTGGAATAGAGTATTTCCCAAAAGGATCCAAAGTGAGAGAAAGCTTAAAATACTTCTTGACATGATTTGAGAGAAATGTTTCCCTGAAATTTAGTTTGCCTATGTGAAGAAGGGGACTGTGGGTCTATTTAGTAGGCTGTGCAGAGCTGGGCAATCAATTCCTTAAGATTTGGAAGCCAACATTTGATTGAAAACCAATTCATTTTGGTACAGATGACCTGTTAAGTCATTAGGAGGCTAACAGTTTGTAGGGATTATTTACAAACACACGTTAATTGAAGATAGCAGGGCTGCGAGGCGAGGGGAGCCCAATAGATGCACCTGGCGACAGGAAGAGATTCAGCGAAAGAAAAGGCTGCAAAAAAAAAAAAAAAAAAAAAGCCCATTTTCCAATGTGGTCCATAAAAGAGACCCAAGGTAACCCTTCCGCAGCCTCGGACTCCGGGAGCGCCAAGTTCTCAAGCTTGCAAGCATTCTATTGATTCACACTTGCGTCCTTCAACAGGTAGCGCCAATTACAGCCCCCAAAGCACGGCGCCAGGACATACTGGCTGGTATGGCTGTCAATCAAATACCTCGCCTACTTGCCTAAATTAGCCCCTCCTCCTGTCACTGGCTTTTCATCTGACCTATCCCCAAACTTCATTCTTGCCTAGAGTCCCAGGGACTCGGGTCAGTGGAGCTTGTGATTGGCGAGAGGATGTCCCGCCCTCTATCGCCTAGAGTGCCCCGCCCCCGATGTGAGAGTCTGGGAGAGGGAGGAGGGTGCGGGCTGGCTGGGGCGGGGCCTACCTCCCACGGCGGGGGCGGAGCCTGCGGCAGACCCGCCCGCTCGGTTAGGACCTCGGAGAGCGCCAGGCACCGGGACCAGAGGGACCTGAGAAGCGGCCGGAGCCGGGCTGGACCGTTGCCCGCCTGCGAGCCCGCAGCCTCCGCGCCCTCTGCCTCACGGGCTGGCCGGCGGCTAGCGGCGTCCGAGGAAGGTGCTAAGTCTGGGGTCCCGAGGGACACCCGTGTCGTCCCATCGCGGCTTGCTCTCACACCTGCGTGCGTGTGTGCTTGTGTGTGTGTGTGTGTGTGTGTGTGTGTGTGCATGTGCGCGCGCGTGTGTGTGTGTATGTGTGTGTGTGTGCGCGCGCCCACACCGCTGTCTGTGAGGTGCGTGTGGCGTGCGCGGCTGTCTGTGAGGGCTCCAGGGCTCGCAGCCCGCGGTGGTAGCCCCGGCTCCCTGCTCGGCAGGAGGGAGCGAGGGAGCCAGCTCTGCGCGCCCTGCAGGCTGAGGCGGGACTCGGGCCGCAGGCGTCACTGCCGCCTCACATCCCCCGAGAGCCGCTGCTGTGCAGAAGGGGAGCCGGGCGGGGAGGGGACACCGGAGACTAGGAGCGGGAGAGGGGCAGAAGAGAGGAGACGGGGACAGGTGGAGGCAGGCGGTCCCCCCGCTCACCCCTCCCGTCGGCTGTGGTCGTGAGTCACCCGCAGATGTTTTGGGGTCCGGGTTTTGGGGAATATGGGATGGAATAAGCCATTTTTTGCCCTATCCCCCAATTCCTATTGAGAAAGAGCATTTAAAATGATTTTGCAGGGGGTGGGGGGAGAGCCCCGAACATGGTGGCAGAGTAAATATTGGCTCCCTCACAACATCGTTTTTTCTTATAATAAAAATTTCGGAGCTGACCCTTAAGAAGGAAAGCCCCCTTTCAGAACCGTCCAGAGGGTCTTGGTCTGTTGGGCTCTGGTTTGATTGTATAATAATGATGATATAATGCTAATGACGATGATGACACTGCCTTTTATTTTTACCCCAGTGCTGATAAAGCATAGCTACAGCTGGGGATAAAGCCCTTGAAAATCTGATGTGTGAAGATGGAATACTGTTGCTCTCGGAGTTGTGTTCTCTTTATTTTATAAAGACATGCTTTTTAAAGTTAAAATTCGACAAAATGAAGCCCGAGCCCCAGTCTCCACTATATTACATCCAGTGCTCATAAAATGGGGACTAGCTACTCCCGTCTTGACTATTGAAAAGATAAAGGCTTTTGCCCCGTATGATTTCCATGTTTGTCACTCCTTCTCTTTCTCTCTAATTTTTCAACAGTGTTTAAAATGAAGAAGTTTAATTTCCGAAAAGTTTTGGATGGCTTAACTGCCTCTTCCCCTGGCAGTGGTAGCAGCAGTAACAGTGGAGGGGTTGGAAGTGGCTCCGTGCATCCAGGAGGGACTGCAGGGGCTCTCAGAGAGGAGATTCAGGAAAGCCTGACTTCAGACTATTTCCAGATTTGCAAGGTAAGTTTTGAATTGGCCTTAAGGTCTGTTAGATTTTTCTTTCACTGTTGTGAAGAAACAAGGGAACGCACATGTATACACACACATCACGTGCATACACACACGCTGGGCTGGAAATGGTTGGGATGCCAGCACCAAAGAGCCTGGTACTAGGTCAATTAAAATCAGACATTAATTTGGGCATTACTTTGTCAAGAGCAATGGTAGTTTAAAGAGAAGGAAAACACACAGACAAAATAGTATTTGCAAGACGTCAAGGCCCTATAAGTGGTCAAAATATATTTGTGTAAACTGAAGGAGAAATGGTAGTCATTTGGTTTCCTTTGTTGTCACTTAGAGAAACTGATTGCTAATTCTATTTCTCTGTTCGGTGTAAAAAGAATAAGGCTCTTATCATGTTGCTAGAATTAAGTAGGAAATAGATTAATGTGTTCAATGACACTTGCTTAAAATTCTAGATATGAAGAAAAGGGTTTTAGGCTCCTCATTAATGTTCAGATGCTATATAGGTTTAATGCTTGTGAGAACTTGCAACACTTGTAAAAGCTCCAAAGTAACCAGTGTTCTGGTTTAGTGAAAAAACACTTTAGGCAGTTAGATTTTGATTTTGAGTTTCTGATTAAACAAGCAGAATTTTGGACAGGGAAAGAAAATAAGAGTTAATGAAAATAGATGTAAAGTTGCTATATAAAGATATTATAGTATCAGTTTATAATTGATATATTTTCTTCATTGCTCTTTTTTGGGGTTGCATTTGAGTATAATTTTGAGATGATTTATACAAGAAAAAAGCTTTAAGTCATTTGTATGATACAAATGAATATAGTTTTATAAATGTGTTTGAATACATAATAAGAGAAATAGTAAACTTTGGAAATTGCAAGAATTGAGTACCAAATAATTTTCAACTTCAAAAATAGAAAATTTTTGCAAATTCTTAATTTTGAATTAAACAAATGATATATAATAAGCTTTTAGTTATTACCTCAGCTCTTCCTAGGAGGATTATTATTAAATTTTAAATCTATAGTTGCTAGTTCACTTAAAGTCCAAGTTTATAAAGAATTAAGCAGATTTAATCAATTGTGTGAAATTAGAATACAATAATGATTCCCCCTCATATGATGTAATAGATATTAAATTAGTTTAAGGAATAGCTTATTATAGTGGTCATAAAACAAGTGTGTGAAAGAGTCCTGGAAACCAATTTTGAATTGCTATGCAGGATAATTACATCTTGATTCCTATTTTTTCTATTTCCTTTCCCACATTCTGAAAAAAAATTCCTAATCCCCTCAATGAATAAATGTGATAGTGATACAGGAGAATTTTATTAGAGATAAGATTAGAAAAGAACAGGTAGACTTCTGAACCAGATGGATGGATGTTGGCAGTTGAGCCTGTAAAACTAGATAGAGAAAATCTTAAATATAGATAATTCAGATGTGTAAATACAGGAAATAAAGTGCAGCACAGGTCACCCACAAGTTTATTAAGAGGTGAATGGTCATGACTTATGGAAGAAGTTACGAATGTACTATTTCAAATGCACATGGAATGGCAGGAAAAGCACTGGCCTATGAATCAGATACATCAGACTTAAAAAAAAATAAGCATTTCAAATCCTGCCATTTGCTAGCCATTCTATCATGGGAAAGATATTTTTCTCCCTGGAACCTTGGTTTCTGCATTTGTAGTATGGGAATAAATATTTATGTTTTCTTTATGTGAAAGAAAGTATATTAGAATCTGAGAAGAAAATGTAGGAAAGCCAGTGCACAAGTTGGGAGCGGTGATAAAATATTTATATTGTTAAAGTTAAAAAATTATCTTGTTTGTGATAGAACAAATATAGCCATTATAATATATGGTATAATATTAATAACGTATTAAATGATGTAATGTATTATTTAGAATAATAAATTTCAAATATATATATATATATATATATATATATATATATATATGAGGCTAGACAGCTGTATTAGCTATGCATTGATAGTACTGAAGTCACACCAAATAAGGAAAACACAATAGCATCGTTGACAAGGACTACAGTTAATTTTGAGAAGGGATTATGTAACTATATTATAGGTAACATAGTCTATCATGGATATATAAAATAGATTAAGGAAATCCAAAATTAGAGCTTTTATTGAAATGAGGACTTCATTTAGACTTTCTGATTAAATGTGCATAGAACACTCTATTCTGAATAGTAAGAAGTCGGTACCTTCTGGGTACATTTACCTTTTCATCATGGCTAAAATTGAACTGGAAATCTAGATTCTGTTTTTCTGAACCAAGTCCCTCCCTTCCTATCTGATGAATAATCAAATCCTATTTCCTTTGTATTTCTGAATTTTATGCTATTTCTATCCCCAGTACTTGTTCATTTCATCTTATTTTCTTGATTTGTATCTTGAAAATACATTCTGATTCCCTCATTTCTTATTTTACCTTATTATGCTTCATTTTGTTGTACTAATGTTATTACCCAAATGCAATATGATTTTCCTGGGACAAATTCTATGTTAGTTTCCATAGAGCAGTAGTTCTCCAGAAACAAAAATCTTGTTCCAACTCCAGTAAAATTGATTAAGACAAACCAATGTGATGTTTTATTGGTTAAATTTATTTGATGAATTATATAGTAAGTTATATAGCCGATCAATTTTTTTGTATTTTGTGTTTTTGTATAATACTGTCCATAGGCAGGTATAAGCATTTGTTACCCCTAAAAAAATGTCAAGCTAAACTCTATATAATAAATGAAAAAAATGCTCAAGATCAGAGAAGCAGGCTAATCCATCATTTTATTATAACCTGTTTTAAGTACAGTGTGTGCATTTGAATGCCATCTTACTCAGCTACTTGCAACATACACTAACTTTCCTAAATATGAGTTCTGTGAAACTCAACTTGAAAACACTGCTTTATATGATAAATTTTAATCTTGATTTTCTTACATTTCTCATCAGAAAGGTATCCTATTTACCTTCCTACTCATTTATTTTCTTGGTTCCTTAGGCATATTGTATTGCTCCAAAGCATCATGTTGTCATCTATCTAATGCTTCTTCCCATTCTTTGACTTCATTTAGATCATCTCTTCACCTTTAACATGTATAACTGGAGAACCCTCAGTTAGTCTTTACCACATTTTTTTAGAGAGCACCTCTATGAGACCAGTTCTGACCACTGCCTCTCTTCACTTTTTAAAATGTTGCTGCCTTTATTCTATGAACATTCTGAAAAGCAAATGTGTTGTTTTGCTCTTTTATATTAGTTTTTTGAGTGTCCACTATTAACAGGCTAGTGGTTCTTAGTGAGTTTTAGCCTCATTCCAGTGTCAGAGGATCAAAATATGCAGGGATAAGGCCCAGAAAATGGCATTTTACAAAAAGGCCCACAAAATATTTTCAGGCACAGTTAATATTGAGAATTAGATTTTGATGTGCTTTTTAACAGAATGAAACATCATACACATCTTTAGTTGCTTAACTGAAACTAGGCTAAGGTAAAAAACTACCATTAATTATGTATTGAAACAATTCTTATTTTATTTTATATGTGTGAGTGTTTTGCATGAATATATGTCTATGCACTACTTGTGTGCCTGTGTCCATAGAGATCAGAAGAAGGCACTGGATTCCTGGGAACTGGGGTTACAGATAGTTGAGAACCATCATGTAGGTGCTGGGAATCCAAATGGATCCTCTGGAAGAGCAATCAGTGCTCTTAACTGCTGGTCATTTCTCCAGCCCAAAGATTTATTTAAAATTATATGTATATCTCCGTGTGTGTGTGTGTGTGTGTGTGTGTGTGTGTGTGTGTGTGTGTGTGTGTGTGTGTGTGTGTGTGTGTGTGCCTACAAAGGCCAGAGACATTGGGTCCATTAGAAGTAGAGTTATAACAGGCTGTGAACCATCTGACATCTGACATAGGTCCTGGCAAACAAACTCAGGTCCTCTAGAAGTACAGACTGTGAACTATTTTATTTTTACTGAAAACGAACATAGTATTAAGCATTTTAATTTATTTGAAAACTTATAAATATGTACCACATGATAAATGACATATTTTTGGTTACTGAGCACTGGCTCTCTGATTAGAATTCTGTAAATTCTGTGTGGATTTGTCTTCCATAGACCATTCCAAATCAATATGTATAAGTTTTAGCTTTTGTTTATTCAAGTGACATGATATGCTTATAAAGCAAACTTAGTATCAAGTCATATATATTGTATATTACACATTTTTATCCTTATGATTAATGGATCCACATCCCAATTTGATATTTTTTTGTTTTTTTATTTAAATTATCTAAATAGTACTCATATTTACATATCTATCCCTTCCATCCTCCCATGTTCCCTACCAACTCCCCCCAACCCATCCCCCAACTCCTTCCCAGGGATAGTGAGGCCCTCCATGGGGGACCTCAAAAGTCAGTCATCTCATTTGGGGAGGACCTAGGCCCTCCTTGCTGTATCTGGGCTGCAATAGTATCCCTACATAAGGAATGGACTCTCAAAGTCCATTTGCACTCTTGGGATAAAGACTGGCTCCACTTGGCCTCCTAGCTGGCACTCACATTTAGAGGGCTTGGTTCAGTCCAATGCTGTTTCCACAGCTTTATGACTAGGGTCTCCATGCTCTCAGTAGGTCAGGTCAACTGTTTCTGCAGGTTTCTCCAGCACCATCTTGGCTCCTTTGCTCATCCCTCCTCCCTCTCCACAACTGGATTCCAGGAGTGGTTCAGTGCTTAGTTGCGGGTGCCTGTTTCTGCTTCAAACAGCTACTGGATGAAGGCTCTAGGAATGGTAACCAAGGTAGACATCAGTCTCATTATAGGGGAAGGGCATCAAAGGCAGCCTCCCCACCACTGCCTGGATTCTTAGTTGGGGTCATCCCTGTGGATCCCCTAACATTTCCCCTGTGCCAGACTTCTCTCCAAACCTGTACTGTCTCCCTCTATCAAGGCATCTCCTTTCTTGCCCTCCTTTATTCCTCCCCTGTCTCAGTCATCTTGTTCTCCTCTCCCCTCCCCTTCTTTCCTTCCCACCTTCTTCCTACCCCCACCGTGTTCCCACTTTGCTCAGGGGTCCTTGTCCCCCTCCCCTTCTTTGAAGGACTATACAGTCTTCTCTTGGGGTCCTCCTTGTTTCCTAGCTCCTTTGGCAGTGTGGATTGTAGACTGGTAATCCTTTGCTCTATGTCTAAAAATCATGTATGAGTGAGTACATACCATGTTGTCTTTTTGAGACTGGGTTACCTCACTCAGGATGGTTTCTTCCAGTTCCATCTATTTGCCTGTGAATTTCAAGATTCCATTGTTTTTTCCAATGAGTAGTACTCCATTGTGTAAATGTACCACATTTTCTCTAACCTTTCTTCAGTTGAGAGGCATCTAGGTTGCTTCCAGGTTCTGGCTATTACAAATAATGTTGCTATGAACATAGTTGAACACATTTCCTTATTGTATGAATGTGCATTCTTTGGGTATATGCCCGAGAGAGGAATTGCTGATTCTTGAGGTAGACTGATTCCCATTTTCCTGAGAAACTGCCTAACTGATTTCCAAAGTGGTTGTACAAGTTTGCACCTCCACCAGCAATGGAGGAGTGTTCCTCTTTCTCCACATCCTCTCCAGCATAGACTGTCATTGGTGTTATTGATTTTAGCCATTCTGATAGGAATAAGATGGTATCTCAGAGGGTTTTGAGCTGCATTTCCCTGATGGCTAAGGATGTTGAGCACTTTCTCAAGTGTCTTTCAGCCATTTTAGATTCCTCTGTTGATAATTCTGTTTAGTTCTGCATTCCACTTTTTAATTTCATTGTTTGGTGTTTTGGTGGCTAACTTCTTGAGTTCCTTGTATATTTTGGTGATCAGGCTTCTGTCAGATGTGGGGTTGGCGAATATCTTTTCCCATTCTGTGGGTTGGTATTTTGTTTTGCTGACTGTGTCCTTTGACTTACAGAAGCTTCTCAGTTCAGGAGGTCCCATTTATTAATTGTCGATCTCAATGTTTGTGCTACTGGTGTTATGTTCAGGAAGTGGTCTCCTGTACCAATTTGTTCGAGGGTACCACCTACCTTCTCTTCTAGGAGGTTCAGTGTGGCTGAATTTATGTTGAGGTCTTTGATCCAACTTGATATTTTATTGGAGAGTAGTTTACTAGATTTTAGCATTTAATGAGCCATTAGTTTCCATGTGTATACTTCACAGTGAAATGAGTTTTTGCTAATCCAGCAGGTTGATTAAGTTAAAATTAGTTTGAGCAGTGTTTTATTGGACTTTCATGATAGCCATATAAGGAAGGCAAAGGAAGTGCTATTTAAATTCTATTGAAAAAACAGAAGAGGCCAGAGAATTTAAATCCTAAGGTTTCCCAAGATAATTACTAATTTCAGCACATTTTTTTAGTTCTTAAATTCAGATTCTTTTTGCTTTTTTAGTTCATGAAAAGTCATTATGATAAATTCCTAAAGAATCTGGAGACTTTGAGAAGGTAGACTATTTCCTTAACTCTTCATTCAAAATATTCCTTAAATATGATCAAATATCTTTACTTCCTATTCTGATACCTTGATCAAAGCCTCCAATATTTCCTGCATGGGCTGCTACCATACAGCATTGTTTTTTCCCTAATTTCACTCAGGCGTCACTATAATCTTATATCCTAAAAGGTAGAAGAAAACCTTTTATAGCTTAAATCATACATCATTCCTATTCATACTCTCCAAAGGCTTCCCATTTTTTTTAAAAAGTAATGAGAGTAGGCATGGTAGCACATGCCTTTAATCCCAACACTTTGGAGGCAGAGTCAGGCATATCTTTGAGTTCAAGGCTAGCCTGGTCTACACAGTGAGTTCCAGGACAGCCAGAGAAACTCTGTCTCAGGAAATATGAAAAAACAAACTTAAAGCTCTACTATAGCTTCCAAAGCTTCAAATCATCTGCTTCTTTATAAAACTATTTTCAAGTGTTATTTCTTTTATACTCTATTATATATATTGTCCTTCTTATTGTTTCTCAGGCATAATTTCTACCACAAGGCCTTTTATATTCATTCTTTTCTTAAAATTCTCTCCTTCCTACCTCCTAGATTCCTCAATAATTGCTCCCTTTGCCTTATCTGCTTCCTTCATACCCTTCAGTGCTGAGTCTCTTAGCATATCAGAGAGGGCTTTACTGACCAGTGCTGAAATCCTTTACTCTGTACTCATATTAGGATAACTTTGTCTTGGTAATTATTAAAATTACATATTAGTAAGATATACACACAAACACATATAAAACTGTGTTGTCTGTCACTACCTTTACAATATAAACTCCATGAAGGCCGGACTTTCTGATGCATATAACATCACTTTCCATGTAAAACATAGTCAAATATTTACTGAATAAGTGAATGAATGAATAGGAGCAAGGAAAATATTACCAGTATATTCAGAAAAAGTAACTCTTATTCTGAACAGTTTCTCGGAAAGAGATTTTTATGAAACAAATTTTATTAAAGAAAAAAGAAAATAATTGAAAGAGATTCTATATTATGAATGTGTTATATATTTTAAAAAGCAGTAGGAGATTATATATTAAATTTATTTCAGGTTTTATTGTATAGAATATTCAGAACAATTTTGTTTCCAAATGGTCAGTGAAATGGTTCAAATCATTAGACTGATAGTCACAAGCACATGACATGTGCCAGATCTAGTTAAGAAGTGACAAAAATCTGATATCATAATTGCTAAAGTTTTGAATAAGTTCTTAAATTAGCTAACTCACTATTTACAGGCATTTATTATCATGATCTTTTTAAATAAATGATAATTTTAGAATCCATATATAAATAGCTAGTGTAATTTCTGATCCATGGTCATGATCCTCATACTAGACAATGTAGCACATTTTTCTAAGCAAGAAAATAGACATAACATCAGAAATACAAACATGGACTATAGGGGTTAGGACTTTTAGAACTCTGTAGAGCTGGAAGACTAATATCTACATATGTGCCTTCCTACTATTACTTCCTCAAGATTTCCAGTGTCTCTTCATCTCTCAATTTTATACTTTTTTTACTTGTGTGGTTATATAACTGAGATTGACACAAGGACATAACCATAGTTCCAAATTTCTGTAATCTTTATGTATGGAAATAACTGTACAAGATTCCCTGAAAAGTGCAGACCTTTTTTGTTTCTTTGTTATAAACTGGTGGAATAAAAAATAGGATCACTAACTATGGATAAAGCATCTGAGAATGGCTTTATGCCCTGTCACTAAAAATAACAGTAGAGAAGGGATAGCCCTGAACACATACAATGCAGACCGAGAAGGTTGCACTTACATACTTAGGAATATATATATATATTCATATATATATGAATACATGCAAAATTAGTGAAAAATTACAGATTGAATTTGGAAAAAGAGCAGGGAGGGGTATATGGGACAGTTTGGATGTAGGAAATAGAAAAGGGGAATGATGCATTATACTATTATTTTCCAGACATTCTCTTGGTTTCACTTGAAGATGTGCTTACAAAAAAAAGAATCATAAGATTAAATTTGTTTATTTTCAGCACTATAGTGATTATATTGACTTGTTAAGTTATAATTCTGGAAAAGCGTTGCATAATCATTTAATAGCCACAACCAGGTGTGTGACATATGCTTGTTGTAATCAGTGTGCTTCAAGACCAGCCTGAACTATATTGTGGAGCCATGAAGCTCCTGATCTGTTGAATAAACAAGTAAATCAGGGATGGGGAAATAGGTCAGTGGTTAAGAGCACTGGTTAATCTTCCAAGGGACCCAGGTTCAATTCCCAGCACCCACATGGCAGGTCACAACTGTTTGTAACTCTAGTTCCACGGATCCGATGCCCTCACACAGACATACATGCAGGCAAAACACCAATGCACATAGAATAAAAAATACATCATTACAAATTTAAACAAATTAAAAGACATTATTACATTTAAATGATTTATGGAAGGTAGTTGTAAACAATAAAATATAAAACTTTAAAAAGTGTGCTGTAGACCTACTGTGCTAATTGGGGAGAGAACTGATTACATGAAAAATAAATGATCACTGAAGGGACATAGCAGGAAGATACTTTGACATTTCACTGTTCAAAAGGAGGTTGATTTCTAAATACAACTTTAAAGTGATTAGGGAATGTATTATTCTCAGCTAGTCAACTAAATGTAGAAATGTTTTTTAGGGAGTTGATTTACTATCAAAAATTACCTAAAATACTTTTCTGGACTTTTGTATTAGAAGGGAGAGTATGATTTTAGTTCTTTTAAAGGTACTAGATTGTCAGTTGATATTGATAATTCAGTGTGCTACAAGATGAAAAGTAGTTTAGTTTTGAAATTCCCTTGTGAATACAGCGATATTCTTTATGGGGTTAGAAAATATTTTTTAAGTCTGTCTGAACAGTTTTAGTGGTTTGTTATGCTACTGTGGGATAGGCTTTACTGAGCATGCTTGAAAGCAAGATACCATAATAATGTTCAAAGAAAGTTTCAGATTGTCTGGTCACATCATTTTGCTCAATTCTCCTGGGACTCTCATACTGATTTTACATTTTCCATCTACTCAGATGTTTACCCACTGTAAACATTTCCCCCCAGACTCAATAAGACTTCACAAATTACTGTACTACTCAAAATTCTCGAATATTTTGGCTCTCAGATTTATGGTCAGGTTTTTAGTCAATTCACATAAACAAATTAGATTGAACACTAAGCAATGCAATCAATTTTCTTGACAGCAAACTAATTTCATTGCCTTTATTTGTAGAACGTGTCAGATTTCTAACGTCACTGGCACAACAACAAAAGCACACAAAAAATGGTTATTTTTCTCTAACAACTCTCACTTTCTAAGGTATTAGATATGTTTCCAGAACCATCATTAAAAAATATTAGTTTTGTTTATAATGAAGATATATATCAGTTCTTAACAAGATGATAATTTCATGCAAAGTAAATTAAAGTAGGATAGGTTCTTTAGGTTATATTCAATAGTATTTACTTTTACATATGAAGTATGTTACTAAGAGGGGATAGGATTAAATTCAGTTTCAAATCTCTTAATTGAAACAATATAAAGTATGACAAGGACACTTAAAACAATACAGTACTTATAGGTTCATAGGATAACAAATTGGTTAAAGTCTGCTTTAATTCTAATTTAGATTTCTTCCGAGTTATAACCGAAACTCAGCTAACAGGGTAGATACATTTAAATTAAACTGGCGGAGTTAAGAGGATGACCTGAACACAGATGAGGAATATACTTGGACTTACTGAGTTCTATTTATAAATAATATGTTCACTATGTTAATCAAATACATTAGTCAAAGGTTCCTTATTTTGTTCTTCTACTATCCTGTGATAATTTATTTGAATTTTTGCTTTTTCAATCTTGACTAAAATTCCTACAGTATTTGGTGTAACAGGTAATGTCCTGATGCTTTGTAGTAGCTTAATTTGGTGACATTGTTTATTTATTTTTATTTATTGGCTTACAGTCATTTTAATTAAAAAGTTTTTTGCATGTAATATATCTTGATCATATCCTTTCCCTTCCCCCAACTCTTCTCAGATCCTCTCTACCTCCTCACCCACTCGGCTTTATGTCCTCTCTCTCCAAAAAAGAAAGAAAGCAAACAAACCAAAAGCAAAAATGAAAATTAAAACCAGACAAAAAATGAGAAAAACAAAATGAACCCCTCCCCCAACAAACAAGCAAACGAAAAAACCTGACATCCATTTTGTGTTGGCCAGCTACTCCTGGGCATAGAGCCTGCCCTGGAGGATGGCTGAGACCTGTGACACTCCTTTGGAGAAAACTGGTTTTCCCTTCCCAGCAGGTAGGTACAGCTTGCAAATAGCTTGTTGGCTAGGGGTGGGACTTTTTCCACTTCCCCTTCTCAGTGCTGGGGTTTTGTCTGGTTTAAACCTGTGCAGGCTTTGTGCATGCTGTCACAGTCTCTGAATTAGTGTATGTATCAGTATTGGCTCTATCTGTTTCCTTGGAGTCATCCACCACCTCTAAGGCTTACAATCTTCCTGTAGCCTCTATTGCATTAATTCCCTGAGCCTTAAGGGTAGGGGTAAGATAACAACATCACATTTAATACTGAGTTCTCTTTACACACTGTTTGGTTATGGGTGTCTTTGTTAATTCCCATCTAGGGAAAGAAGCTTCTCTGATGAGAGTCGAAGGTGCACAGACTTCTGGGGTTTTTCCTATGACATTCTGACTTTTTCATTTTCAATTTTATTTCTATTTGGGTTTTCTTTAATGATTCTATTTCTTTGTTAAATTCTACTTTCATGTCTTGGGTTGTTTTTATTACTTCAACTGTTTGTATTTTCACAGTCTTCATTAAGGAATTTATTTACATCCTCTTTAAGGTCCTTGAACATATTAAAAATTGCTATTTGAAGTCCTTGTCTTGTACTTCAGCAAAATTGTTTTTCTTGGGGTCCATTGCAAAGGGGTTGCTGCTTCTGGAGGAGGGATATTGTCTTATTTGTTCATATTTGTGTTTTTGCACTGAAATCTAGGCCATCTGGAATCATGACCTTTGAAAAATTGCTTTGTGTAGATATCTGGTTCCATCTTTATTGGGTGGGTATTCCATTCTTTGGTTGATGTTGCCCTCTCTGGGTACTAGCCAATTGTGGTGGCTGTGGGATCCCTGGTAGAGAGTGGTTTTGGTGAGTCAGTGTGAGGGTGACATCATATATTATGTAAGCATCATAGATTTATACATCACTCTATACCAAATACTTTAAAAATAAATTTTCATGTGACAATGTATTTTCTCCAGGTATTCTGACTCTTTCTCTTTACCCACTTCATACTCCTCAGCTGGGTTTCCCTTTATTATTATTTCTCTCTCTCTCTCTCTCTCTCTCTCTCTCTCTCTCTCTGTGTGTGTGTGTGTGTGTGTGTACCTTTTAACCTAAGTATTGTCTAACAATCTCTTTTTCTATTATTAGTACATATTGATTTTACAGAATAATAATAGGTCTCACTGTGACTATTCCATATTTGCATATAACAGTAGTTCTAAGCCTCCCTAAAGTTGCCATCCTTTACTACAGTTCCTCGTGGATGGTGACCCCCCAACCATAAAATTATTTCATTGCTACTTCAGAGCTGTCATTTTGCTACTGTTATGAATTGTAATGTAAATATTTTTGGAGCTAGAGGTTTGCCAAAACCCAGTGGTTTTAATTAGCACTTTATAACCCTTTCCCTTCCTTACCCCAATACTTTGTCTTCCTTAATAGTCCCCTTCTACTTTAATGTCATCTCTTTTTTACTCCACATGAGAGGAAACATGACAATGATTTTGTTTATTGTGATATCTGCTTACATTCATCTTCCTGTAACCAATGTAATTTCATCTTTCTTTGATTCATAATATTTTACTGTTTGTCTATACCACAAATTTCTTTAACCATTTACTTATTGACAGGCATCCAGGCTCATCCCATAATTTGACTGTTGATTGTAATGCCCCAATAAACAATAGATAAACAGATATCTACATTGTATAATGTTTTAAAAAAATTCCTTTGGGCATATATGAAGGAGTGGTATCGCTGTATTGTATGGAAGTTCCATTTTTAGGTTTTTGAAGAACTTCCATAGTAACTAAACTAATTTACAATACCACAAACAGTGTATAAAAATTCTTTTCCCCCTTATCTTTGCCAACATTTCGTTATTTCTTTTTAGTTGATTTTTAAAGGTTAGTGTACAAAGTAATGGACTTCCTCATATATATGTGTGTATGTATGTGGTGTGTGTGTGTGTGTGTGTGTGTGTGTGTGTGTGTGTGTGTGTGTGTGTATGTAATTTCTTGTGTCCTTAATAATAGCTATTCTGACTGGGGTGAGCTGAAATCTCAGTGTGGTTTTGATTTGCATTTTTTAATAGCTAAAAATAATGAATATTTTTGGTCATTTTTAGTTTTTTGACAAGAGTCTGATCGGTTAAGTAGCCCATTTGTTGATTGGATTTTTTTTTTTTTTTGTGGTACTTGTGTTAAACTCACAACCTCATAATGCTAGGTAAGCACACTGCTATGCATCAACATCCCAGCCGTGCCTGTTCCTTTGGCATTTTTTGAGTCCTTTATGCATTCTGGCTATTAATCTTCTGTCAAAAGAATAGCTGGCAAAGATTTTTCTCTCTGTTTTGGAGGTTGTCTTTGTTTCCTTTGCTGTGTAAGACCTTTCAAAGTTGATAGAATCCTATTTGTTGATTCAGGCTATTATTTCCTGAGCTAATGGAGTCTTATTCAGTGAGTTGCTTGCCATTGCTATACCTAAAAGTATGTCCTTCATGTTTCTCTCTAGCAGTTCAAAGTTTCAAGCTTTTACATTAAAACCTTTTTTTTTTCTTTTATCCATTTGAGATGGCTTTTGTATAGGAAAGAGATAAGAAACTTTTACTAGGCATTTACTAGATTTACTAGGTACTTTAATTGGGGCATCTTTTCTTTCTTTCTTTTTCTTTTTAAGACATGGTTTCTCTGTGTAGCCCTGGCTCTTCTGCAACTCACTCTGTAGACCAGGCTGGCTTCAGACTCCCAAGTGTTGGGATAAATGGTCCAGCAGGGCCATTTTTTTAAAGAATGGATTTGAGAGACACGCACCCCTGTGTAAACCATTTATATATTTTTGTAATTAACACCTTATGCCATATGTGAATATTTGTCTTTATAAATTTTATGCAATTTCCTCTTTTCCATTGAATCATGTTATCACTGCTGTCCTTTCCTCCTCCTCCTTGTGCTTCTGCTCTTTCTAACACCTTATAATTATCTGAACTCTTTCTTTGTCCTTTGGTCACCTTAATTTTCATGTATGTTTATTCTCTTGCCTAAAAGTTCTTTTATTCTTAAATGAGAGAACCTGAAAATGTCTAAAACTTTTCTTCTGCCATTATCTCATTCCCCTGAGTGAGTCTAATTTTTTTTTTTTGGTACAATGCTGCTTGGCCAATGACTAGGATTCTCATCTGCTAGCTCAGTTTTATTTATCATAAATCTATTTATTTTATAAGACTTATCTTATCAGACACCTTCCATTGGTGTTCTCCCTTGCTGGTGGATCACATCGTTGCTGGAGGAGGCAGAGTCTAATTTTTTTATTGAGAACGTTAACACACAAAATAACTCTTTGAGTGAGTTCTGTTTCACGTACTAACTTCCTTTTGTAAGGACTGAAAACTTTAAACTTCACCTGCTCATTGACTCATCAAGGAATTATCTTTAATGCCTTTTTATTTCTGATAACTAATGTAATGATTTCTGTCATTATTAAAAACAGGGTCATAAATTTGCTATAATTTTATTTGGTTTTAATTTTTTCCTACTGATGTTTATTTTATTCCCAGAAAAGCTATAGATTTCAAAAGCTTGGAGCAAAATGTAAATATCAAGACAATGGGTGCTAAGAAGTAAATATATGAGAGTTGTCACTTAAAGATAGCAGAAGTGATAGCAAGAGGGAAATGTTTGAGACATACTTTATACATGATACATTAACATATTTTAATATTCAATTCAATGTATTTGACAGTTCTTTACATCTGAGTAGACATTAGGCAACATAAAATAAAGGATTTCTTAAATAGTCTTTCAATTTCCTCTTTTTTATATTCATCCTTCCACCTCTACCCCTTTCCAGAAACAATGGAACTGACTTTTCACCATAACTTAACTTTGCTTATTATTTAATTTGATATAATCAGAATCAGACAACATATGGAATATGCATGTGTATGTATATGGCTTTCATGCAACATGCTTTTAAAATTTATTTGTGCTGTTAAATGTATCAGAAATTTGTTCCTCTTTATTGCCAAGTAGTATTTCACCACATATTTTTATTTTATTTTTCTTATATAGACATACTCAATATATAAAATACAGCAGGATATAGAGAAAAACACAAATTATTCATATTTTAAACACTTAAATATAGGCAACAGTTATTGATTTTTTAGGGACATTTTAGTGCTTTTAAAAATAGGTCTTTTTTAATTTGAAAAAGACCACCATTCAGATAAAAAAAAGACTGCCATATTTAGAGATTGCTATAGTGAGGGATTCAGCAACCATCAGCTGCAAATAAATAGCAGGGGATGGATGAAAACAGAATGCTGTGAAAGAGCTTTGTAGTAAAAGAAAAAAAGCAGGGTTCAGATACACTAGCTTGTAAAGTTATTTGCAGACTAAGTAAAATTAAGGCATCGCAACATGATTTATTTAGGAAACATCTGACTTTCATAAGTATTGAATTATAAGTACAGAGGGGGAGGGAGCTTCAAAGATTAGTGTACCTGGTAGTCACTGACCAATATTTTATTACTTCAGGCTGATTGCAGAGGAGGGTGTGATTTGAATTCCTGGATTGGTTGCTGCAGGCATTGTGCTTTGGTTTCATAAGCTGATCGTTATAGAACTTGAGTCAGATTCTATTTGTCCAGCCATTGTGTATTGTACATACTTTCAGCTATATTTTTGCATGTTACAAGTATATTGAAGAAACTTTCAACATTCTAGTGTTCACTGTGGTATTATTCACTATAGCCAAGACATGGAGACAACAATTACCTATGAGGCAATGAATAAAGCAAATGTGGTACATACATCTAATTTAATACTATCAAGCTATAGAACAATGAAATCTTGTAATTTTCAGCACCCAAGATGAAATTGGAAACCATCACATTAACTAAAAGGTCGAGCACAGAAAGTACTGCATTTTTGGGCACTTTTTGCCTTTTAGAAATATAGGAATCAAGCTCAAAGACATAAAGATAAAAATGGTTATGTATTAATTATTTTACCATTTTATGTTCTTGACAGTGATGATTAATTTTTATTGACTGGGCTTGAGATCATCTAGTATGCACAACTCAGGCCTGTCTGTGAGGGTGCTTCCAGGGAAGTCTAACTGAAGAAGCAAGACCATGAGTATGGGTGGTACCGTGCCATGGGTTGGCACCCTAGACTACATTAAAAGAGAAAAAGAAAAAGTGACTAGAGTACCAGTATTCATTTCTTTCTGCTTCTTGTGTGGTATTTCATCATAGCAATGAGGAAAGTGACTATTACAATGAATTAAAGATGGAGCTATACCTCCATTTTAATAAATAACTTATAATGTTTAATCCAATATAACAAATCTTTCCCAAACCTGTATCAAGATCCCTTTGTTAATGTCAGTCTTGGATTTATTTTTTCCTTTCTTGTGCTGGAGGTTGAACTCAAGGTCTCATACATGCTAGACACTCACCCACATCTTTAGCCCTTGAATGCTAATTTGTATCCAACAAATGCTTTTGCTTATCTCTTTACCTTTAACAAATTGCTCAACAAAGCCATATTTTTAATGCCATCTTTATATGCAGCAACTTCATTCTGGAATATTTATATGTAATATTTATAGTCTTTAAAAAGCTGCATCATACTTTTCAAAATTCATTTGAGGTTATAAAGTTAAGAATTTTTCTCTTTTAAAATTTAAATGGGATAGATGCACTCCTCAGCAATAAGCAAAGGCAGGCAAGCAAGCAATGTTACTTTTATATTTTTTAATTTAACATACTTTGGTAAAATTTCTGCTTCATAGATAGATATCATGTGTAAGAGTCCAGAGTAGAGTTTTTTAGATTGTACAGGAGAATAATTTTAACTGAAAAAGTTAAGTAGAAATTTAGTTTTAAATTATTGTCTAGGATGCTGTTTGATCTTGGTGTGTAGTTCAGAAAAATGACGTTTGAAATGCTTTTTGAGGTATTTGAAGAGAATGAGAAGAGGGAACAAGCTAAAAGTTTTATTGCTTGACTTTACTATGAAAAGTTAGACAAGTATAATTTTTCTTTTTCTGCTTTCTGTTTTAACTTTTACAATAAGTTAGAAACTTATGTTAATGTATTAGTCAGGGTTCTTTCTCTACAGGAACAGAACCAACAGAATGCATATATATGACAGAGGATTTATTAGATTGGCTTATATGTATACATGGACTTGGTAGTCTAATAATAGCTGTCAGTATGCTGGAGAGGCTGACAACCCAGCAGTTGCATGATCCACATGGCTGGATGTCTCAGTCTCAATCTGACATTGAAAGCCTGGAGGATTCTGGGAGAGCTCTGGTCTTGGAAGGCTAAGGAAACCAGGTTCTGGTGATAGGGAGTAATGCCAACAGAACCACAAAGGGATAGATGCCCTTGTCAGAAAGAAGCCAGTAATGTTGCTTTTTCTTCAGACCTCTTAATATCTGAGTGACCACGTGAAGGCACTGCCTACTTTAAGGGGGAGATCTTCTCTTTTCAGTTACCCCTTCTCAGAACTGCTCTCACAGACCTTCGCAGAGGCATGTCTTTTAGTTAATTTCAGATCCAATCTAGCTGACAGTCAGGATTAACCATTGTACTTTGCAAAAGTAATTATTATTTGATTTTGAAAGAAAACCTGAATAGGTATTTTTTTGTCTCCTGAAAAAATGGTATTATGTTGGTCTAGGATTTGACAATTCTTATTCTCTATTTGGTGAAGACGCCCTATTGTTTGTCTAAAACTAAGAAGCTATAGGCAAAACCAGTTAGATATCTAAGTGCTTTGGGCGAGAATGGAAATCTGAATTTTAGGGAAATCTATAGGATTTTTGAACTCTCCATGCAAATTTTTACTTTTGCTTATTTAAAGGGGTTCTTTGTAATTTCTGGGCACAATGACAAAGTGGGTGCTCAAGAACTGGTAAGGAGATATGAGAGAGACTCTGTTATGGGAGAAGAGTTAGTAATGACATGTTATATAATAGGAAGCACTTTGGGCATATAATAGTTTACTAAGTATATTATCTAGTGAGTTTAGGTGTTTTGTTTTCTTGTTAAACCTACAGTTCTGTCCTAATCTGGACAATGGTATAGGTACATATGTACCTATGTGTATGTGCTCATACATATGCAGGCTGGTCGTAAACACTGGTGTCTTCCACTATTGCTGTCTATCTTATTTCTGAGCTTGGATTTCGCTGATGGACTAGGCTGGCCAGAGACCCTTTGGCATAGTTCTGGCATACTGCTGAGGAGCTAGAGTGGGGACAAGAGGAACCCTGAAGCTAATTGGCCAGGCAGTTGTTAGTCAGCAAGCTCCAGGTTCAGTCTCAGAAAGTAAGGTGGAGAAGTGACTGAGGAAGCCACCAAATGTCCACCTCTGGTCTCCACACACATATGTGCACACCCATGAACACATACACATGCACATACAACATACACATAAAGAGAAAAATGATTTGGGATATTTTAATATGCATAAAGTGGAAGGAATAGCATTTAAATAAGCTAAGTATGTGTCTATCATTTTCTTTAGTTCTTACATTTTGTTACTTTTATTTCATTTATTGCTTTCTCCTTTTTTTCAGACATTTTACTTTTTATAATTGGGATACATTGAGTTAAATAAGTTACATTTTGAAATAGCTTCAGATTTTTACAATGGTGGGGAAAACAAGAAAAATCCCACATGTTCTTGATCATATATATATATATATATATATATATATATATATATATATTAAAAATAAAGTTTTATTTTTTGACTAGCTTTTCCATGTTTGAGAATTTATATGAAGCAGAGCCCTAAGAACTGCAGGCTCATACACTTTATCTGGTCTTTGGAGAAACAATTAAATAAAGTAGAAGCAGACAGCCATAGCTAACACTGAACTGAACTGGAATCCAGTTGCAGAGAGGGAGGAGTGATGAGCAAAGGGGTCAGACCAGGCTGGTGAAACCCACAGAAACAGAGGAGTTCTTGGCCCCCAGACTGATCACTGGGAAACCAGTGTGGAACTGATCCAGACCCCATGAATGTTGATGTCAGTGTGGAGGCCTCAGAAATCTATGGGGCCTCTTGTAGGAGATCAGTACTTACCCCTAGCATAGGAATGGACTTTGGGAGCCCATTTCACATAGAGGGATACTCCTTCAGCCTAAACACATGGGGAAGGACTTAAGCCCTATCCCAAAGGATATGGCAGACTCTGAATTCCCATGGAAGACCTCACTCTCCCTGGGGAGCAGAATTGGTATGGGATAGGTATGGTGTTAGTGGGGGGCAGGGAAGGAGGGGAGGGAGAGAGAACTGGAATTGACATGTAAAACAATTTTGTTTCTAATATAAATAAAAAATGGAGAAAAAATAAAGTAGAAAATAATCTATTTTTGTTGGTATTGAGCATTTCTAACTGATGCCTTTCTGCCCTTTATATAGAACTTAGCTTGACAATTCATTGCTGTTCTTTCATCTCTCATGGCAAGAGTACAATAAACAGAACTTTACTTCTTACAAAACTTATTTTAATGTAAATGTACTTATCTAATAAAAAGTCACTTATTTTACCTGTTATAGAGACGGAATGATCAAAATAATTGTTGGAATGTGTATGAAGGTACAAACATGCCCACAAACATAAATATATATATATACACCTTGCTAACTAGACTAGGTCATTCACCTGTTGGGAGCTGATAATGGCAAATTAAGAAATGCTAAGTAGGAGGAAAAGCTTCATGGACCAGGTGAAGCCAATTCTTTTAGCACAATTCTTTTAGATTTGTTTATTTTATGTGCAAGGATATCTTCATGTATGTCTGTGTATTGTGTGTGCAGTGCCTGAGGAGGCCAGTAAGAGCTTTGGATGCCATGGAACTACAGTTATAGATAATTGTGAACCACCGTGTGGGTTCTGGGAATTGAATCTGGAGACTCTGGAAGAACAGCTAATGCTCTTAACTGTTGAGCTATTTCCAGCCACATTCATTCATATATATATAATATATATATATATATATATATATATATATATATATGTTAATGACATTTACTGAATATTTCCAGTTATTTACTGGGCTAAGTATTTTAGAAGAATTCTCTTTTGATTGTCAATCACAAGCCTATGTGGTAACAGCTGTTTTTATTTTTGTGAGTAGATAAGGAAATAGAAGCTTAAAGAGATTTGCCTGAAGCCACATAACAGTAAGGATAAAGTTTCATTTAACTTGAGAATTTAAGCTCTCCATCAGGTCAAATTTGCCAGTAGTGTGACTTGTTTCAGTTATGACTTGTAGTTTTGAATCAGTTTCTGCTCATTTATCTGAAAGTTTCCAATTATGTAAATAACTGGTTTTAATAGCGTATCTGAGTCTTTTCAGGCAGATCTTTTTAGTTGCATGAGTAGAGCAGGCAAGAAGATCCATGCATAAAATCCTGTTGCTATTAAGTCCACTTCTTTCTTGGGGTTTCTTTTTCTATAGCTCTCTGCTGCTACTACCCACAGGATCTTGAAGTACCACTGTTGGGAATAGTGCTGCCTGAAAAAGACTTCACTCATAACTTCTGTTTCAGTAGATGAGAAAAACATTTCAGTTTCTATCTCTCTATTTACTTCTGTATTGATCTCCCTACCTTGTTGTATTTTTTATAGACGAATATACTGCCATTCATTAAGGTAGCCCCATTGTGAAAAATAAGTCAATGTCTGTTCAAGAGGTTTTCCTTTTAAGTATTTGTTATGAATTTTTGTTATTATAAAATAAGAAATCTATTGTCCTTTGGACATTGAATTTGGTCTTAGCTGACCTGGCTTCTGTTGATAGAAGCTTATTTACAGGAACAACTTAAGGTGTGGTAATTTTAACTGAGCTTAATAGGGTTATTACACACACACACACACACACACACACACACACACACACACACACACACACACACGAGCACACACATTTCTTTTAGCAATCTCTGCCAACTTTCTCCTTTTCCTCTTGTTCTCTCAACATTAACCATAAGTTTCAGAGATCTTATGCCCATTTTTATTGTATCCTGGGCTAACAAGCTATACTTTTGCCATAACCAAATGTTCATAGTTTTTCCTGTCCATATTTTAAAAATGAATCATCTTCATATATTCCATAGGAATTGATAAACTAATGCTCCAAGGTTTTAAAAATTTTATTTCTCGAAAACTTTGTTCAATGAGTTTTGACTATCTTGACCCCCTCTCCTCAGATGTGCCCCCAACTTCCTTGCCTATCTGTGGATGTTTGAATGAGAATGGCTCACATAGGTTCATATATTTGAATGCGTGGTCCCCAGTTGGTGGAACTGTTTGGGAAAGATTGTTGGAGTCACTGGGAATGAACTGGGGATGAGGTTTCAAAAGCCCACATCTGGCCCAGTGTCTCTCTCTCTCTTCCTTCTGCCTGTGGATAAGGGTGTAAAGCTCTCAGCACTGTTTTAGTCGCTGCTTTTTTAAAAAATAGTAGTTGCCTCGATAATGGTGTCTCTTCACAGCAAAAGAACAATAAGTAAAACATAACCCAACTTTGTGCTTTCTCTTTTTTCCCTCACACATGGATATGGGGAGGAAGACATGAAGTATCATCCCTAGCTGAGGAGCTATTAGCAATTTAAAACTGCTGGGAGAGGGAAAGTCAGTTGTTTTAATGCTCCAAGTTTTGTTTTGTTTTGTTTTGCTTTGTTTGTTTGTTTGTTTGTTTTGTATCAGTGCTGTAAAAGCTGTTATGGGTAATGTGGATCAGATTTTCTCCCTAATTAAGTCTGATTGAGTTTATTCTAGAATGGCCCTGAGAAGAAAGAGGACTTTTTTTTAGAAAGGGGGTGTTCTGCTTGTCTGGAATGACCTTTTTTTGTGTAAATTCTCTATTAAAGATTGGAATCACTAGTATAAGCTTTTGTGATACAGACTTACTATTTGTTTAAAACTGAAGTATGAGATACAGGGATTTCTTGATCTCATTTACTCTCATTAGTGAAATGTTTGATTTTTATTTTGTCATTTCTTCAATTTAGTGGGTGATCTTGACCCTACTTCAAGTTGAAGTTATGATAATATAATGCCTTAGAAAGCTCTTTCTATCCCAATCTTAAATTCATATGGAGAAAATTAGGTCACTCTTTCATCTTAAGATAAAATTAGAGAACTGAAAAGCTACATAGCCTTGAAGTTATCATCAGTCAAACTGCATGTGTTTCTGTAGTTTAGTGACCTTGGACAATTAGTCAACCTTTCTAAGCCTCAATTTCTTCATAATAACACCACCCATGATATCAGGCAAAAATATTCAGTGAAAATTAAAAGAGATATTCCATGTAAAGTGTTGACAGACAAAAAATGAAGATGTTAAGATATATGTTCAAGTGGTAGATCTGGATCCTAAGCTTGTTCTCCTCATCTGTAGCACACTTTTCTTTTATGTTGTCTGCCTCTGTGATGTTGTTCCACAACATTTTCATTTAAAAGTTTTTTTCTATCTTACTACAGGGCTGAAACATGTTTTATAATGATTACTTTCTATTTTATTGTCCAACAATGAGAAAGATCTTTGAACTGGAGACATTTTACTGATAGATATTTAAATACCTAAAATGGATCCAATAGTTGTATTTCTTTCAAGCATGGTACAGAATTAAGTTGTAGACTATTAAGTGTAGCAAGATTTCTTGTAGGACTTTCTTTGGACTGCTGGCCCCCTAATAATGACACAGAGAATTATTAATTATGAAAGCTTGGCCTTTAACCTGTGTTTGTTATCAATTAGCTCTTTGAACTTAAATTAACCTGTTACTATTAATCTACATTTTGCCATGTGGCTTTGTACCTCTCTTCCATTCTGTAGTCCAACTCCTCAATGTCTCGTTGGCATCTCTTGTGCCTAGATTCATTCCTTCAATTCCTCTCTCTGCCTAGAAGTCCTGCTTAACCTCTCCTGCCTAAGTATTGGATATTAAGCTTTTTATTAAACCAATCATGATGATACATCTTTACACTGTGTACAAATATCCCAAAACAATTAAGTTGTAGAATGCTGATGTTAAATGGTCTAAAAAGGGAGTAATTCATGTAGCCAGGAATGAAACAGAAGTTTCAGATAAGAAGAGTTTAATTGGAAGGTGCTATGGTAGGAAGAAAGACAAAGTGGGCTTGATGTCTAGAAAAGAAACTGGGGGTAAATAGGACAAATGCCAAAGTTCAGTTTTTGAAGGAGTCTAGAAATGTATGACCATGAGGTTGTATAAGACATTGATATTAATTGGGGATGATTTGTCAAGGTGAGGGTGAGGGAAGAATAATGTATCCAAGGTGTATTATATATTGAAATAAGAATATTGAAGACACTCAAACTGTTAATAGGTGTCAGGACCGAGATTAAATATGAAAGGCAGATGAAAAATTCATCTAAAATTGGAAAAGAAGAAACAACTAATAATAGTAGAAACATTTTATGCAGAGCTGTTTGGTTGCAATAGATTTTTTTAAAAAAATCCTTCAGTTCTGTGCCCTTTCATTGAGTAATAAAGCAGATAGAATTGAGTATCCTTTAGGGGTTTATTTATGGATTGTTTGTTACAAATGTGACTGTATTTAAATTAATTCTCCATTATGTAATGATGTGATATAAGAGAAGGTATGAGATATAGATACATTTTAAAGAAAGTGCCTCTAATTTTTTAACTAATAAATAATCGCATTTATTTGTGCATGTGGAGGGCATCATGCAACATGGAGCTGGTTATTTTGTTCCACCATTCAGGGACTGGGTGTGGCACTTAGGTTGTCAAGCTTGGCAGCAAGCATATTTACTTGCTGAGTCATCTCACTGGCTTGAGTGAGTTAAATTTGAATTTAATTCCTTCATATTTTGAAAAAGTACTTCTCTTGCTAAGTTTAAGTAGTATTTGAAAATTAGAAGTTATAAACTTTAAATATGTTATTATGTGTGTTGGACTGTTATGACAAAATTCAATAGTTTTTTGAATAACCATGGGACTTTTATATGTCAAAAGCAGAATCTCTGACCTTTAGTACTTTATAATTAAGTAGTAGAGATTAATCTACCTTCATAGTAGGTTTAGTAAAACATTGGCATGTATAATATCTTTTCAGTTTTGTGTCAAAAAATGAGAGCGCATTATTTTTTTTATCACTCTAGCATGTACATATGTTGACAATCTCAAAGGTACTTGGTGAGAAAGAGTGAAGATGGTAGTTATTGAGAATTTTTTATGTTACTTCATTAGTAAGGAAAGTTGAAATATTACTCCCCAATACAGAGAGAATTGTATATTGATTTAAAATTTATTCTAAGGATTTTATGTAACAGTAAAAATAGTTAGAACTATTCATTTTTCTTAAAATATAAATTTAAAGAAAATATTGCTTATATGCAGATGATATTGAACTTAAAAAGTCCTAAATATTTAATCCTAAGATAAGTTAAGGACAGAAAATGAAAGACATAATCCCTGTTCATAAAGGAGCTTGGGATTTATTTGGGGAGACCTCAAAAGTACTGAAGTCATTCCTTAGTCACATAGAATAAAAGCTAAGCTGTACTATTGGTTTAGAATTTTGGCATATGTTTCTTAAAGCAGTGAAGCTATAACCTGGGATTTGAGAGATAGGAGTGAGTGAATTTGTTATATGTAGAACAATACTAGCAACTGGCACCTCATTTCTTTGTCTGGATTTAAAAATAGCTTTCCCACTAATGTATTTTAGAAGATACACTTTGAAAGAGATATTTTTGCAGCTTCAGTCACACAATGAACATGGAAGTTCTTAGGCATGTAAACAAATTTGTTCTTGAATACTAAATTCTGATGGGATTTTGTTGTCAGAGCTACAACAGAAACTAACAACATCAGCGCTAGTCTCCTAATAGAATGCTAACAGTTGTAACTCCTGCAGTTTTACATACATTAAAATTTATTAATTTATTCTGCTATTAGTGATGATTATATAAACAAATTAAATTCCAAGGTAGTAATACAATTTTCTCTTACCAGGTACTTTACATAATGGAAAATATGTTGTTGAAAAGTACTGAATACAACCTTTGTTTTGAGCCTTTATAAAATTTTCAACATATTTCAAAATTACAACTAAATATATAAATGGTGATTTCATCCTAATTTTATTAGTCATTATTGCTGTTATAGACAAGCTGCTGATTTTCATTTACTTACTTTGTATCTAAACTTTCTCTTTCTTCCTGCATGGGTTGGAGACTTCTTCATTTAAAAGTTACTCTTTCTGTAAATGTTTACTGATGATATTCCAGACATGCAATCTAAGTGAATGTATCATTTTTCTACTTTCCCTTTATTGAGAATAGTTTGTTTCATAGAAAATATTCTGATTAGTTTCCCCTCCCACAGCTTCTCTGAGATCCTTCCCACCTTATACTCATACTAGTAATTAACTAAATTTAAAATACATTCTTTGTCAACTTCTTACCTGTATATAATGAATTTAGTTCCATTCGCCCCTATTACCCCGTTTCACTTCCTCCTCACACCCAGCATCCTCATAACCTGTTTTACAGTATTATCCTCTGAACAAGACTGCCACCATCTTCAGGAGCTCTGCTGAGCCTCCTCACAAAAGATCATCACAGCTGGGCTTTTTGACTATTTACTTTCCCTCATAGGAAGGAGAGGGTGGGGAGGATCATGGGACCATTACCTGAGCATCTCGATATATCTTCCAACCAATCTTATACAATTCTGCCCTGATTGCACTTGGTCTTGGGGAAATGAGGGGAAGAGGTTCTATTTATGTAGCTACTGGGAAGCTGTCATTTATGCTGAGTGCACACACCTTCCATTGTGGCATTTAAGATCACCTATGCTCCTGCCTGTAACTCATTACCCGTTGCTCTCTGTTAGTAAGCCTTAAAAACTCATTGGCTCTCTAGGTAAACTAAGGGGGAATTATACCTTGGTTTGTTGGGACCTTAGGAGGAGGGGTGGATGTTGTTTGTTTACATCTCCTCCAGGGAAGGAATTTTAGCCACACACCCTCTGCATTTTGAAAGGTATCCACCAGGGAGAAGGCTTCAGTTTTCAGTTCTAACTTGATTTCTCCCGTCCTGTGACTAAAGTGTGTGATGTTTTCAGCAGTGGGATCTTGCTGTGGATTTGTGGTTGGCAGCAGAGAGCAATTGTGTGGTCCATATTGTTTCAGTGATCTTTATTAAGACCTCCCTGACCAACAACTCATAGAGCAGTACCATACATCTGGTACTGGGATTCTTGTTTAATACACTATGGCTTCTGAGAGGAACATTGTTTCACGTAGAGGGTACATCCATTCCAACTTAAAATTTTTCATTTTAATAAGCTTATAAAATAGTAGGTTTATATATGGCATTCTCATAATCTTTACTCTTTGTTATATGCCACCCAAACCCCTCCTCTGTCCTACCTTTCCAGCCCCCTCTCCCCTTAAACCTCTCTTCCCATTGTTTCACTTTCCAACTTTGTTACACAGATCTGCCACTATCCTCCTTAGGCCTTTCTCCTGCCCCAGCGGCTGTCTTCTTGTTTCCTCACTTCCACAGATAACTCTTAAGTTAAACAGAAATCTAAAGGGTTGATATATGATATACACATATGGTAGAGAAGACGTGGCATTTGTTTTTCTGGGTTTGTGTTACCTTGTTCAGTATATTTTCCCAAGCGAATCTATTTACCTGCAGGTTTTATAATTTCATTTTTCTTTATAGCTGAAGATAGTATTCCATTGCAGATATAAACCACATTTTCACATTTGTTCACACATCAGCTGATGGGTATCTTGGCTGATTCTAATTCCTAGCTATTATAAGTAAAGCAGAAATGAACACAGATGACTATGTCTGTAATAAGATATTGAGTCTTATGAATCTGTTTAGGAGTTGTGTATCTGAGTCATGTAGGGGATGCTGTAGCCACGCCCGCTTAGGGGCTAGCTACAGGTGTGCCTGACCATGCCTGCAAGAATGAGGGACGTTCAGGTGGCGGTTTCTGCTTTTGGTTTCACTTTGGGCTTGCTGTACAGACTGCTGCCCACCCGCTGCCTAGGTCGCTCTGTAAGTAAGGCTTTTTCCCTATAAAATCCCTTTTATTTCTGCCTGGCTCTGTATTGGTAATTTCCCACGTTAGAGTCATGTGATAGTTCTATGTCTAGTGTTTGAGGAACCTTCACACTAATTTCTAACTATAACAGTTTATTCTCCCATCAACAGTGAATAGGGATCCCTTTCCCCCACATTCTCACCAGTATTTGTTGTCATTTTTTCTCTTGATTTTATATGTCCTTATTATGGTAAGATGAAATCTCAAAATAGTTTTATTTTATATTTCCTTGACAGCTGAGGATGGTGAATACTTTTAAAAATACTTCTCAGTATTTCTTCATTTGAGAGCTCCCTGTTCAGTTTCCTAGCCCATTTTTAAAATTAGGTTTTCTTGGTGTTTAGGTTTTTGAGTTCTAGACATTAATCCTCTGTCTGATGCATAGCTGGCAAAGATCCCATTTTGTAGGCTGCCTCTTCACTTGATTAACAGTTTTCTTTGCAGTATTGCAGCTTTTAATTTTCTTGAGGCTCTACTTGTTGATTGTTGATCTTATTTCCAGTGGTATCCAGATCTTATTCAGAAAGTCTTCACATGAGTCTACATCTTTAAAGTATACTCCTTACTCCTTCTCTGGAAATTTCAGAATTGTAGATCTGACACTAACGTCCTCTATTTGCAATTTATTTTTATGCATGGATTAATTTATGCAAGGATTAATTACTCTTCCACGTGTAGACATCCAGTTTTCTAGCATTTGTTAGAGATGCTTTCTTTCCTCCAATGTGTATTTTTGACATCTTTGTCAAAAATCAGATGTCTTTAGGTGCACAGACATTTCTGAATGCTAAATGTCATTGACCAATATATCTGTTTTTAAGCCAGTACCATGCCATTTTTACTACTGTGGCTCTGTAGTATGACATGTATGGTGATTCCTCCAGCAGGGTTTTTATAATTTAGGATTTTTTAAAAAAGCTTTAAAGTACTTGTGTCTCCATGTGAACTTTAAGATTGTTTTCCCATTGTCTGTGAATAATTGCATTAGAAATTTGATGGATTGTATCTGTAGATTGCTTTTTGGGAGGATGGTCATTTTCACAATAGTAATCCCACCAACTCACTGCAAAATAATTTCTAAAAAAATCTCTTACTCATTCATTCATTCATCATTCATTCATTCATTCATTCATGTGGATTGTGAGTGTGTGTATGGTGTGTGTTTGTGTGGTATGTGAGTGTTCATGTCTGGAGAGGATCACACCCCTCCTTATTCCCTTGAGACAGAGTATTTCACTGAATCAGTGTCTGCAGCTATCAAGCCTCAACAAACCCACCTGTCTCCAGGTCCCTTCCACAGTGCTGAGTTAACAAGTGCCTGCGTGACTACAGGGGTTTAAATATGGGTGTTAGAGATGAAGATTGCTGTGTAGCAAGTGTTCTCACCCACTGAGCCATCTCCCCAGTTCCCTAAAAAGTGTTGCAACTCTTGTTTGTTTCTTACTTCCTTAAATGAATTATTTTTAATTTCTTGAGTTGTTGAAATAGTGTGAATCTATAAAACAAAGCTAAATAATAAATATAGGTCTTTTGCCTGGTTTTAATGGGAATGATTGTAGCCTTTGCTATTTACTATTTATTGCTTTTGGTTAATATTTGCCATCTTTTGGTAGTTTTTTTCTAATTTTATTTTTATAAGATGTATTACCTACTAACGTTCATTAGATGACTTTCTAGGAAACATCGATACCATGTCTCTTCAGTTTGTTGCTGTAATAATACTGTCAATATACATCCTGCCATTGAATTATCCTTGTGTTAATTTAGATGAGATTAGGTACTTCATTGCATGTAGTATTGAGTTTTGAAGTCTTTTGAATTGTATCATGTACTTTAACCATAGTTATCCCCATCTTATGCATTTCCCTTCTCCAACTCACTTCTGGGAATCTCCCACTGCTTCTCTCTCTCTCTCTCTCTCTCTCTCTCCTCTCTCTCTCTCTCTCTCTCTCTCTCTCTCTCTCTCTCTCTCTCTCTGTGTGTGTGTGTGTGTGTGTGTTTGTAAATGATTTTGTGTATCTTATATAGAAACAAAAATCATAGAAAACATTTGATATTTGACTTTTTATGTTGGAATTAATTCACTTGATATGAGTGGCCTGTGAGCAAGTCTGTGGGACATTTTCTTGATTATTGATGTAGGATGGTTCAGTCCACCGAAGGTGGTACTATACCTAAGCAGGGAGTCCTGGATTGTATAAGAAAGCTAGCTGAGCAGAGGCAAGGGAACTCAGTGGGAGCTAGCCTCTAAATGCTTTTCCTTTTCTCCTGCTTGAGTTTCTTGTCTTCCCTGACTTTCCTCAATGATGGCTTGGGATTGGAAGTGTAAGCCAAATAAACTGTTTCCTCCAAGCTGCTTTAGCTCATTGTGTTTATCACATTAACAGAAAGCAGACTGGAACAGAGTACTTTCTAGAAAGTTCTTACCTCTGTTTATATCTTGAGGTGTTTTCTATTAATAAGTTTTAGAATTTTAATTCTAAGATTGATTTAATTTTTATTTAAATGTATATGTCTGTGTGCGGGCTTGTGCACATGTGTGCAGGTACCGAGAGAGGGCCTGAAGAGGGTGCTGAACACCCCCTGGAGCTGGAGTTACAGCAGGTTGTGAGTCCCTTGGAATGGGTGCTGGGGACAAAACTCAGGCCCTCTTTGACAGCAAGTGTTCTTAACTGCTGAGCCATTTCTCTAGGTCCCCAGATTTTCAAGGCTTACATTTTTATCTCTTAAAATATACTTTTATTATTTTTTGTTTTGTTTTCTGAGACAGGGTTTCTCTGTGTAGCTTTGGAGCCTGTCATAGAATTTTCTTTGTAGACCACTCAAACTCACAGAGATCCACCTGCCTCTGCTTCCTGAGTGCTGGGATTAAAGGTGTGGGGTACTACCACTGGGCTAAAAAAATTTTTATTATTAAAAACAGTCCATTATCATCATGGCTGGGAGCATGGCAGCATGCAGACAGTCATGGCGCTGGATAGTAGCTGAGAGTTCTACATCTTGTAGGCAGCAGGAAGTTGACTGAGACACTGGGTGGTATCCTGAGCATAGGAAACTTCCAAGCCTACCCCCACAGTGACACATTTCCTCCAACAAGGACATACCCACTCCAACAAAGCCACACCTCTTAATAGTGCCACTCCCTTTGTGATTATGGGGGCCAATTGCATTCAAACTACCACACTCCTCTTCCTTGTGGTTCCCTGGGCTCCAAGGGGAGAGATTTGGTGGAGATATCTCTTTTAGGGTTGACTATTTTAAGGTCTCTTACTCTCTGCATATTGTCTGGCTGTGGGTCTCTATATTTGTTCCCATTTGCTGCAGGAGGAAGCTTCTCATGGTGATGGCTGAGCAAGGCACTGATCTATGAGTTATCAGAAAATCATTAGGAGTCATCTTATCACTATGTTCTTTTTTATACCAGTGCTATTTGGTTTTACCTCACATTATCTTTGATCTATTTTAAGTTGATTTTGTACACTGTAACAGGTCTACTTTTATTCTTTTGCCTGAAGCTGTCCAGTTAACCCCTTTTCCCCCAACTATTGATGAGGCTGTCATTTATTTGTCATCTTTGTCAAAAATCAGGTGGATTTTTGTAAATCCCATGTAGCTTTACTGAGTTGTCTGTTCTGTTCTACTGAGCCATGTGTCTGTGTCCATGCAATTCTGCTTTTGTTACTATGATTACTCAGGTTCTCAGGCTTAACAGCAGATGTTCTTACCCATTGAGCTATCTTGCCATCCCCATATAAGCTAGTGTGAATGGGACTGTTTTTCTTATTTCTTTCTCAATATGTTTGTTATTGGTATATAGAAGTGATACTGATTTTTGTTTATTTTCTGTATGGCTGTTTGATAGTTAAAAGTTTTCTTTCTGGTTTTGGGCTACCTGACTCGGGATGTTTTTTCCACTACTTCTATGTGCCTGCAAATTTTAGAATATCATTGTTTCTTACCACTGAGTAGTGCTCCATTATGTAAATATACCACATTTTCTTTATCCATTCTTCAGTTGAGGGGCATCTAGGTTGTTTCCAAGATCTGGCTATTACAAATAATGTTGTTATGAACATAGTTGAGCAAATGGCCTTGTGGTGTGACTGCCTCCTTCGGGTATATGCCCAACAGTGGTATTGCAGGGTATTGCAGAGGTAGGTTGATCCCTAATTTTCCAAAATGGCTGTACAAGTTTGCACTCCCACCAGCAATGGAGAAGTGTTACCCTTTCTCCACATCTTCTCCAGCATAAGCTGTTATTTGGTGTTTTTGATCTTAACCATTCTTGCCAGTGTAAGATGGAATCTCAGAGTGTTTTTTTTAATTAAATTTATTTATTTAATTTAGAAACATCCTTATTTTATATATCAATCCCAGTTCCCTCTCCCTCTTGTCCTTCCAGGCCCCCCACTGACCCTCCCACCCCACCCCCCACTTACTCCCTAAGGAGGGTGAGGCCTTCCTTGGGGAATCATCAAAGTCTGTCACATCATGTGGGGCAGGGTCTAAGCTCTCCTCCATATATCTGGGCTGAGAGAGTATCCCTCCTTGGGGAATGGGCTCCCAAAGTCCATTTGTGCACTAGGGATAAATACTGGTTCTACTGTCAGAGGTCCCATAGACTGACCAGGCCTCCTAATTGGCACCCACATTCCGAGGGCTTGGTTCTGTCCAATGCTGGTTCCTCAGCTTTCTGACTGGGGTCTATGTACTCTCACTTGGTCAGGTCAGCAGTTTCTGTGGGTTTCTCCAGCATGGTCTTGACCCCTTTGCTCATTCTTCCTCCTCTCCAACTGGATTCCAGGAGTTCAGCTCAGTGTTTAGCTGTGGATCTCTGCTTCTGCTTCCATCAGCTACTGGATGAAGGCTCTAGGATGGCATTTAATGCAGTCATCAATCTCATTATAGGGGAAGGGCATTTAAGGTAGCCTCTCCCTATTGCTTAGATTCTTAGTTGGGATTATCCTTGTGGATCTCTGGACATTTCCCTCGTGCCAGATTTCTCTTTAAACCTACAATGGCTCCCTCTATTGATGCCTAAGGATGTTGAGTATTTCCTAACATGCCTTTCCATCATTTGATATTGTTCTGTTGAGAATTCTCTGTATAGATTTGTACCCCATTTTTAAAATTAGATTATTTGGTAGTTTGATGCCTAGTTTATTGAGTTCTTTGTATATTTTGTAGATCAGCCCTCAGGGAGATGTGGAGTTGGTGAAGATCTTTACCCATTCTTTAGGGAGTCACTTTGTCTTGTTGACCCATGTTCTTTGCTTTACAGAAGCCTCTCAGTTTCAGGAGGTCCCATTTATTAATTGTTGCTCTCAGTGTATGTGCTACTGATGTTTTATTTAAGAACTAGTCTACTGTGCCTATGTATTCAAGTGTATTTCCCACGTTCTCTTTTATGAGGTTCAGTGTGGATAGATTTATAATGAGGTCTTCCATCCATTTGGATTTGAGTTTTGTGCATGGTGATAGATATGGATCTATTTGCATTCTTCTACATGTTGATAGCCAGTTATACCAGCACCATTTATTGAATATGTTTTCTTTTTTCCCATTTTATATTTTTAGCTTCTTTGTTCTTGGAGTGTGGCTCAGGGAAAGTTATCAAGATATCCACTAAACAGAAGTCTTCAAAAAATGGTTTTTGATACTTCCCCCATCTAGTACAAAGAGGAGAGGGCTTTCCTGGTATCCTGTCTTTCTGCTAGTGCAGCTGACATGGTCAGTGTTGTCTCCTCTCCCTTAAGATATCTGTCCTTACAGTACACTGCAGATACTGCGAGGCTCTGTCTTTTGCTGCCATCTGCAGTTGCTCTGGCTCACTGAGCCTGCCTCTCTCTCCAGGACAGGTTCTGGAGTTTTCTTCTGTATTGCCTTGTAAATTTCCAATTTCCCTTTGTTTTGACACTAGAGATTTTCTGCGATTCCCAACCTCTTATTAAACCTCTTATTAATATCTCCAACTATTCCCAGTTTCCCCTTCACGGATTCTAGCCAAGTTAGGCTGGTAGTGTTCACCATCTTCTGTTCTGAAGGTTTCTGTTTAAATCCAACAGAGACACACTTTAAAATTTCCTTTTCTTTTCTATACAAGAGAAATAGTGCTTTTTGGCTTTATAATGAAAAGTCATTTTTATTTTTACTTTTCCAACAATAGTGTATCAATTTAAATGTCATCAGGAAATAATGTAATTAATATGAAAAAAACACAATCAGCATCGCAAACTCTAACAATAAGCTCACAGAGGCTGTAGTGACATAAAGTACAGCATGCTCATAAGATCCCTTTTTAGAAAAACCATTTGTAAAGGAAGTTGCATGATAAAAATTATGTTCATTCATCTGTATCATACCAATAATTACTTTGTGAGTATATATAAGTTCTTACAGCTTGAAGCTGGGGCCTGTAGGGATCAAAATTTAAGGAAGAAAAAGAATGAAGTAAGTTACTATTGATGTTAGCTATGCATAAAGATATATGAAGTATATGCATCTAGTCTATATACTCCATATATACTTAAAGATGATATAATTATATATGACATCATATTTCTATTTCTGGAATAAACTATTTGAAATAGTTATATTTCATTATTGGCTTCATTAATCGATTGGATTACTAACACCTTACTTAGCATTTTGTACTTGTGTTCATTAATATTTTCCTTTACAATGCTTAAGATAACACGAAATTCTATAAGTTGTACAATGTAATGAGTTTTCTCTGATATTATTACCATATTAAGAGTAGTATGTCATCCCTCATGGCCCTTTGTTTCCAGCTCATTTTTTCTGCTAATGAGCTCAGGACAGCTAGTGTGTTTGCTTTTGTCACTACAGGTTGTTTGCATGTCATTTGATTGCCTGAGTCTACCTCACTAAGAAAATGTACCTTATATTTATCTTTAAAATGAAATTTGGGCAATTGAGGGAAGAATTTGAAGTTGGTTTAGTAACAAGCAGATAAAAACTAAGCAGGTTAAGAAAACAATTTCAACCCAAGTGAGTCAACAACTTATATGGCAGAGTAAGAGGGCAGCAATGCTACAATGCAAGTAGCTCTGCGCTATTGGGAGATAGGCCCACAGTAAGTACATGTGCCTGTGTAATGGAGGGGGACGAACACAGAAGATGCTTTCCTAAAAGTAAGTAGCAGTAGAAAGACTGTTCAGAAAGCTCAAGTAAAAGAACCAAAACAAATACCAGAGGATAATAAAAATAATTGATTCTGGAAATGAAGTTATTAAAGAGAGACAGGACAGATGAATTTTAATCATCATGAATTATGTGTTTTGTTAAACTATATGCATGACAGTGATAGAAAAAACACTAAATGGGAGAGAAACAAGTAGGACATAAAATTGTAATGCATTAGTCACAATACTTTGGATAATCTTTCATGTTACTGCATCTATTAGTAAAATCTTTTAATTGTTGCATGCAATTTCATTTCATAATTAGACCACATTTTAAAAGTTATTTTATTTATAGGCACTTGGGCTCTTTCTGATTTTCTACTATTGCGATGAAAGTTACTAGTGTCATAATTAAGAAAATAATTTTGTGGATATGTGCCTTAAATTAGGTACATATACAGTAGAATTGCTAAGACCTGGTATAGGTATGCATGGTATATATTTAGTTTGTTTATGAATTGTAGGATATTTTTTTATTTCCTTTTCAAGACAGGGTTTCTCTGTGTACTTCTAGCTGTCTTAGAACTCACACTATAGAGAGGCTGGCCCTGAATTCACAGACAGGGCCACCTGCCTTTGCCGCCAGAGTCTAAGGACTAAAGGTGTGTGCCACAACTGCCTGGCTGATGATAATTTTTTAAAGTGGGGATAGTGTGTGATAGGATAGGCTATTTCATGTCCAGTTTTTTCATCTAAAAGCTAATTATAGTCATCCTTGTGGCTATGTAATACTGTCTTGTCATGATTTTAATTTTCACTTCCCTGACAACTATTTCTACTATTTACTCTCTTTCAGACAGTTCGGCATGGTTTTCCTTATCAGCCCACAGCACTGGCCTTTGATCCAGTCCAGAAAATCTTGGCTATTGGAACAAGAACAGGTGCTATACGAATGTATCCTTAATTTTTGTTAATTATTCATTCAAGTAAGTAAAGCATTTGTAATCAAAAAGTGTATTGTTTTGTTAAAAATTAGTAACTATTGCTAAAATCACCACCGTCAAATTTCCTAGTATATTTTTGTCTTTGAGATCTCTGTTGATGTCCCTTCTTTAACTTCTGCTACTGCTTGCTTGTGTCATTCTTTTTTTCTCAAAAGTCTAGTGAGAAGTTTATCAATTACACACAAAGATTGAACTTTTGGACTCATTTTTCTTTATTGTTTACCTATTCTACACTTTAGTTTCTACTTTGATCTTTTTTGAAATTTACTTTGGGTTTAGTTTGTCCCATTTTAGTTTCTTTTTATTAAAATAAATTTTATTTAAATTAGAAGCAAATTTATTTTATGTATCAATCCCAGTTCCCTTTCCCTCCCATCCTCCCATACCCCCCACCGACCCCCCCATCCCATCCCCAGAGAGGGTGAGGCCTTCCATGAGGGATTATCAAAAAACCTGTCATGTCATTTAGGGCAGGGCTAAGAAAGTATCTCTCAGTGGGAAATGGGCCCCGAAGTCCATTTGTGCACTAGGGATACATACTGGTTTCACTGCCAGAGGCTCCATAGACTGTCCAGTGCTCTTAGCTGACACCCTTGTTCAGGGGGCCTGGTTTGGCCCTATGTTGCTTCCCCAGCTGTCAGTCGGGGGTCCACGAGTTCCCACTTGCTCAGGTCAGCTGTTTCTGTGGGTTGTCCCAGCATGGTCTTGACCCCTTTGTTCATCACTCCTACCTCTCTACAACTGGATTCCAGGATTTTGGCTCAGTGCTTAGCTGTGGGTGTCTGCTTCTGCTTCCATCAGCTACTGGATGAAGGCTCCAGGATAGCATTTAAGGTAGTCATAAATCTCATTATAGGGGAAGGGTATTTAAGGTAGCCTCTCCACTACTGCTTAGGGTCCTAGTTGGGCCATCCTTGTGGATCTCTGTACAATTCCCTAGTGCCAGATTCCTCTTTAAACCTATAGTGGCTCCCTCTATTGATGTGTCTCTTTTCTTACTCTCCTCTATTCATTTCTCTACTCAATCTTCCTGATCCCTCATGCTCTCCTCCCCCCTCCTCTTCTCCCCTCCTCTCTCCTACCACATACCCCCTCACCCATGCTCCCAATTCCCTTTTTAGTTCCTTAAGGTATAAACAGTCATTAATTTGATAATGTCTTTTTATAATAATGTGCATATAGTACTATAGGTTTATTCCCAAATGCATTTTAATGTCTTCTCCATTTTTCAAGTTAAACCTTTTATTTTGAGATTTACATTTAGGTATAAGAAATATTTCTAAGAAATCCCATATATTCTTTGACCCAGTTTCTTTTACCTCTAATGTTTTACAAACTGTTGTGTGAATCCACAACTAGGGAGCTGGAGAGATGGCTCGGCAGCAAAAGTACATGCAGAGGGCCTGAGTTTGGTTCCTGGCATCAGTACAGTGGCTCCTAACTGTCTATAACTCTATTCCATAGGATTTAGTGGCTTCTTATGGCTTCTAAGGGCAGCCGACATACACACGGTGCTCATACATCCATGCAGGCATTTATACATTCACATAAATAAAAAAACTTAAGAACAATATTCTTCACTTATTTTGACAAGGAGGCCAACAATACACATTGGAGAAAAGGTAGTATCTATAATAAATGGTGCAGGTAAAACTGGATCACTACATGTGCAAGAATGAAACCAGATTGTTCTCTTTTGTCCTGCATAAAACTCAATTCCAGTGTATTTGATACCCTGAATATGATAGAGGAAGAAGTAGGGAATATACTTGAACTTATTGGCATAGGAAAGGAACATTTATCCACTATAAGCAGAAGGGCAAACAGGTGCAGCCACTATGGATATCAGTGTGGAGATTCTTCTAAAAGATAGAAATAGATCTACTATGTGATCAGCTATACCACTCTTGTACATATACCCAAAGACTCCATGGTGGTGGTTTGAATGAGAATGGCCCCCATAGGCTCATATATTTGAAGGATTGATCCCTAGTTGGCAGAAGTGTTTTGGGAAGGATTAGGAGGTGTGGCCTTGTTGGAAGAGGTGTGTCTCTTGAAGTTTCAAAAAACCCATGCCAGGCCAAGTCTTTCTATCTCTGCCACAAACTTGTGGATCAGAAGTACTGTCTCAGCTACTGTTTCTGGCTTTCTTCTGGCTCTGTCTTTGCTCAATATCTGGAATTGGCTCTCTACTCCTTAGACTGAGTTTTAGCACATCTTCACTGAGTGGTAATGGGAACTAGGAACAGATAGCTGTGAGGGGCAGGGAAATGAAGGAAGATGGTCAGACTCTAAGTAAGAGATGTCCCTGGGTCCAAGGATACAGAATCACATAAAGGTGGCTCTTGCCAGAATTCATTATATAACAAGTTACATAAATTTACACTTTTTCCTTAGTCACAGTTCCTTGTATATGCCGCAGCAGCCATCTTAACTAAGTTATTCTGGATATCTATACCATTGCCATTTTGTCTAAATTTTTATCTGGCACCCACAGCCTTTATTCCCTTTCAGGTGATCAATTAGATCATTCTTTAGCATTCTCTCTGTGGAGGAGGGGCCAGCAGGTGCACTTGAATTCAGCCATTTCTTTGTTCCAGGTACCAGAGTGTTAAAGATTAAAGGCTGTAAGATGTTGCTTGGTGGTTCCCTCTCCCTCACCCCAGCCACTCTGTACTCTGCTTTTGCTCCTTGGTGCCATAAGCTAGTGTGTTTGAGGAAAACCACTTCTTAGCAGGTTCCTTTGTGCTGGCTGTCAGGGCCTCTCGGGGAGCTTGGTTTAACCAGCCATACTGAGTTGAGCTCTCACCTGCTCCCTGTGGAGATCTTGACTTTGTAAATTCACTGGCCAACTTTTGTTTTGTGACCAACAATATTTTTCTACTATCTTGACTGTTTTCTTCGACTTCACAGTTTCTTGGGTGAAGCTTCTAATCAAACATATTACCCAGAAGTCTGTTTAATTTTCTTACATGATTGTTCTAGGAAAAGAAAAAAGCCCAAAATAATCCCTTCAAAAAGTAGGACTGAGACATGAACAGAGACTCTCAAAAGAAGAAAAAATTGGAGCTGGGTAGAAGGCTCCATTGTTAAGAGCACTGACTGTTCTTCCAGAGGACCTGTGTTCAATTCCAAGCTCCCACATAGCAGCACCCTCAAACACACTAGCTTATGGCACCAAGGAGCAAAAGCAGAGTACAGAGTGGCTGTCTTGCAGAGCAGATATGGTGAAGGTTAGAGGCTTTTTGTTGTTGTTGTTGTTATTCCTGATTTTGAAGGAAAAGCTTTGTTAGAATAGAATAGTCTTACTGGCCTGGGTGGAGACCTAACATTCCAGTTGGGCTGGCTTAGTAAGTTTGGCTTAGGGACCACCATAGAAAAATGGATCCACCTTAGCTCTTGCTAAAGAGATAGGTGGAATAATCCGTTCTTTAATGAGCTACAGTACTTTTCCTTCCCAGAATCCCTAATTGCTAGGAATGATGGAAACTATTTGAAATATTTCTGAGACACTTTTACTTCTTTTTTAAAAATATTTGTTTGTTACTTATTTATTTGACGTGCAATGGTGTTTTGATTGAGTAAAGGTGTTAGGTCCTCTGGAACTGTAGTTATAGATAGTTGTTAGCTGCTATGTGGGTGCTTGGAATTGAACACAGGTCCTCTGGAAGAACAGTCAGTGCTCTTAACAATGGAGCCTTCTACCCAGCTCCAACTTTTTCTTCTTTTGAGAGTCTCTGTTTATGTCTCAGTCCTACTTTTTGAAGGGATTATTTTGGGCTTTTTTCTTTTTTAGTTCTTTATATATTCTGGTTATTAAACCTCTGTCAGAAGTATAGCTGGGAGTGATTCTCTCCCATTCCATGGGCTTCCTCTTTCTGGAGTTGTTTCTTTAGCTGTATGGAGCTTTTAATTTTTATGAAATCCCACCTCTCAATTGTTGGCCTTAATTCTTGGGCAAATGGAGTTCTATTGAGAAAGTAATTTCTTACCTATATCATATAGGGGATTGTGTATGTTTTCTTCTAGCAGATTCAGGCTTCATATTTAGGTCTTTGATTCATTTGGAGTTAATTTTTTTGTAAAGGTGATAGATATGGATCTAATTTCATTATTTTGCTTGTGAACATTTAGTTTTCCCAGAACCATTTGCTGAAGGTGCTTTCTTTTTTCCAGTGTATGGTATTTTAGTCAAATACTATGTGGCTAAAGTTACATGTGCTTTGATTTTGTTCTGTTGGTCTACATGTCTGTTTTTGTGCCAGTACCATATCACTGTTTTTATTTATTTGTTTGTTTTTTATCATAATGGCTCTAAAATACATCTTGAGATCTGGAATTGTAATTACTCCATCATTGTTTTTCTGTTCAGGATTGCTTTGACTATCTAGGATATTTTGTGGTTCTAAATGAGTTTTAGGATATTTTCTTCTATTTCTGTCTAGAATGAGATGAGGGTTTTGATTGGGATTGCATCAAATCTGTAAATAGCTTTTGGTAAATTGATCATTTTCACAATATTCACACACACACACACACACACACACACACACACACACACACACACACACACACACACATATGGTTTGTTTTGAAACAGGGACAGGGTTTCTCTGTATTGTTTTGGAGCCTGTCCTAGAACTCGCTCTGTAGACCAGGCTAACCTCGAACTCACAGAGATCTGCCTGCCTCTGCCATCTGAATGCTGGGATTAAAGGCATGTGCCACCAATGCCTGGTGTTTACAATATTCTAATCTATGATCATGCTATATCACTCTATTTTCTAATGCTTTTCTCTCTCTTTAGAGGTTTTAAGGTTTTCATTGTGAAGGTCCTTCACCTTGAATAGGTTTATTCCTAGATAATTTGTTTTCTTTGAGGCAATTTAAATCAGAAAGCATCCATGATCTGTTTCTCTGTATATTTGTTGTTATTGTATAGAAAAACTTTTGATTTGTGCAAGTTGATTCTGTACTGTGCCATATTGCTGAATTTGTTTACCTTCCTAGAAAATTTCTGGTAAAAATTTTAAGATATCTCATGTATAATATCAATTCATTTGCAAATGAGAGATGTTTGACCTCTTCTTTTCTCATTTCTAGCCCTTTAATTTCCTTTTCTTGTCTACTGCTCCAGCTAGTGCTTCTAACATAATATTGAAAAAGAATGGGGATATGGATATCCTTTATCTCTTTCCTGAGTTCAGTGTTGCTTTGAGTTTTTCTCTGTGTCCAACATGGATATTGGCCTTAAATTTTCTTTTAATGTTTATTTTGCTGTGAATGCATAAGGGCTTGGACTTTTCTTTGTTGGGAAGCTTTATTACTATTTCAAGCTCCTTATTTGATATGGGTTTGTTGGTTGGTGGCTTTTTGGTTTAATTTTTAATTTAAAAGAGATGTATCTATTTCTTTTAGTTTTCCCAACTTAATGGAATAAATATCCCCTTATAATAGTTTTAATTTCTTTGGTATCTGTTATAATGGTTGTCTGTTCGTTTCTGATTCTGTTTTTTTTTTTTTTTTTTTTTTTTTTTTTTTTTTTTTTTTGGTTAGTTGAGCCAAGAGTCTGTCAATCTTGTTTATCTTCTCAAAGAACCAGCTCTTAGATTAGGTGGTTGTACTGTTTTTTTTATTTATATTATTTCTTGTCATCAATTGGTTTTGAATTTGGTTTGTTCTTGTTTTCCAGACTTTTTGAATTGTGTCATTAAGCAACTTTTTGTGGCTTGGTTTCTCCATGTTCTATGACTCAAGTATATGATGTCTTTAGCAATAGGGTCTTGCCATCAAGTTCTGAAGGGGTATTCAATGACATCAACAATAACTTGTAATGCTTGTAAATCTATGAGAACCCCTTGTGTAACAAATCAAAAGAATTAACCCATTTCTATTACTTTTTTTTTTTAAAATTTGCTAGCATGTGGTTTCTGGTTGGAGTGTTGTCCATGCATTGTTGGGTAACTTCATTAAAATTCTTTTTATATGTGTATGTGTACCAGAATATATTTTCAGAAGCTATTACAGTAGCAGGTTTCCTTATGGCTTTTTTCAAGAGGCCTTTGGTGTTATCCCTCCCCATATTCCTTCCTCTATTCAATAATCTATTGGATAGAGGCCCTCACAGCCCCACCCCAATTTAACCATTCCTGTTGCATTATTCCTCTTTAACCCTTTATATCTTTCAGTTGATGAATGTAATCCGTTTATATTCAAGGTCACAACTGAGAAAAAAATCATTACTGCTGTTATTTTTTGCCAGTTTTCTTTTTGGTGTTTTGAATATTCTGTGGGTGTTTTTTCTTCCTTTTTTAATTGTTAATTGAGATTTTGTGGTCTATTGCTCTGATAAGGTTTGATTCTTTTCTCTCCTGTGGATTTCTTCTAGTGACTTATATATTTTCAAGATAGTAGTTATAGTTTGCTTTTGGACGTGGAACTTCCTGAGCTGTATTTTATAATGGTCTAGTGGTGATGACCTTCTTGAGTTTTTGTTTTTTTGAAAGGTCTTTATTTCTCCTTTGTTTCTGAAAAGCTTTGCAATGTCTTGCTTAAAAGTTGTTTTCTTCCAGAAGTTAGAATTCTGTCTTCTCTTGGCTTGTAAATTGTTGTTCAGAAACATTTTACTTTAGTGGTTGTATTCTTAAATGTGACTAGATATTTTATTCTTATAGGTTTTAGAATTTTCTTTGTCTTAAACCTTAAAATATCATTGTGTGCTTGTGTATGTATGTACGAATGTCTGTGGAAGTCAATTGATGTCAGCTGTCTTTCTTCATTGATCTGCACTTTATTTATTGAGACATGGTCTCTTGCTGAACCTGGAGCTCACCATTTCCAGCTAGTCTAGCTAGCCAGCTGGCTCTGGAGATGCTTTGACTGTGCCGCCTCCGTGCTGGGATTACAAGTAGCCACAATGCCTTGCCTGTTTTTTCCATAGGCTTGGGGGAGCTAGATGCTTATGCCAAAAGTGATTTCCACTGGGTTATCTCCCCAGTTCAAACTTAAACTTTTGATAGTTTAACTTGAATATACTCTGGTGATCATCTTTTCAGGTTATATTTACTTAGAGTCCAAAAGGTATACTGTATCCTGATAGCCGTCTCCCAAGATTAGAAATATTCACCTATTTTTTAATAGATGAGTTAGTTAATTTTTCATGCTGCTGTAGTAAAATATCTGAGAAAAATGATTTAAGGAAGGGAGGATCTATTTTGGTTCACAGTTTGAGTTCATTATAAAGAGCAGAAGTCACTGCTGTAGAAATGTAAGTCAGCCGGTCACGTGGCATCTGCTATCAGAAAGTAGAACAATGAGTCCTGATATTCCACTTGCTTTCTGCTTCTTATTTACTTCAAGACCCTAGTGCATGGGACACATTCATCGTGGGTTTTCCCTCCTCAGTTAAACTTTTCTGGGAACACCCTGTTAGCCTCTCTTAGAAGTGTATTTCCATGGTGATTCTAATCCAGCAAAGATAATATTGAAGACTAGCTATCAAAATGGGTTTTTTATGCCCTCCCCCTTCATGTACTTCCAAAATTCAAAAGTATGTTTGATGTCTCAAAAAATTTCAAAGGCTGTCTTCATTCTTTTTTCATTATATTTTTCCTTTTTATTGTCTTGGTACTTTCAAGAGACTTGTCTTCAGATTTGAATATTCTTTATTATGCTTAATATGTTCTATTATTGGGACTTTTACCTGTATTTTAAACATTGACTTATTGAGTTCTTCATTTCTGAAATATCTAATTTTTATTTTCAAAATCTTTATTTTTGCTGCATTTCTCCCTCATGTCACAGATTGTTTACCTGGTTTGTTGAATCATCTATATCTTTGCTCTCTTCAATTTAACTCATTTTCTTTAGAGTCATTCTTTTAAATCCTTCCTTGGATATTGTACCCTTTTCTTTTACTTTGAAGTGTAAAGTATTAATTGTTTCTTTGAAGTTGTCATGTTAACTTTTTTTCTTTTTTGGTAACTTTACATTGAGGTTTATGCATTAGGTGGATCAGTGGTCTTTGCTATTTTTATAAGATGACTTTTTTTAGTTTTAAGATTATAATTTAAGTACAACATTTTTCCCCTTTCCTCCCTCCAAACCCTCCCATATTCCCCTTTCCAGTCTCCAAATTCATGGCCTTTATTTTTTGAACTAATTGTTATTACTTGCATATATATATATATGCAAGTATATATATATATATATATATATATATATATATATATATATATATATATATTCCTAAATATAACCTGTTTAAACCATGTAGTTCTACCCATATTATGTTTTTAGGGCTGACTGTTCGGCACTGGACAACCAATTGGTATGTTCTTCTTTGGTGGAGGACCACCTCTTCCCCTGTCAGCTTTATTCGGTTGTCTGTAGTAATTCATGTAGGATTGAGCCTTTGTGGGCTTTTCTCTGATCAGTTTGACATGTTCTTTGGTGTCATCCTTATCATCATATTTAGGCAGCCATGTTGGTGAGCCTTTATGGGTATTGCTTCTGACATTACTAGGACAAACAATCTCACAGTAAAGTCACTGATCCTCTTCTTCAGTATTCCCTGAACCTTAGATTTGGGAGTGTTTTTTAATGTGTAACCATTGAGACTAGGCTCTAGAACTTTTCATTTTGGAGACCTCTGGAGTGCCTTGTCCATGATTTGAGTGGCAATAGTGGAACACAGGAACTCCCTGCTGTATCATTCCTGAGGTCACTATTCTTTCTACATTTTGGAGTTTCTTGTTTATATAATGACCTCTAGAATTTTTCATTTTATTTTTTTTTAATTTTTCATTTTTAATTTTTCATTTAAAAATTTCAATTTCAATTTAAATTAAATTTCATTTAATTTTCATTAAAAGGAATGGAGATCTCCTATGGAATGCCTCACCCTCCCTGGGGAGCAGAAAGGGTTTGGAATAGGTAGGGTGTTAGTAGGGTGGCAGGGGGTGGCAGAGGAGGAGGGGAGGCAGAAGGAACTGGGATTGACATGTAAAATAATATTGTTTCTAATTTAAATAAAAAATGGAAAGAAAAAAGGAATGGAACAACTGTGTTTTTGCAGGACTGAAAGATTATAGCCCGACATTTTGTATTTATTATTTGTATTAGTTGTATTTTTGCTCCCATTCAATTTAAAATATTTTTAAAATTCTAATTAATTTATTTTCTTAATCTCTGGGCTATTTGTATTATTTAGCCTTCAAGTATCATGTATTTTTCCAGTAACCTTTATAGTAAGGGTCCTAATTTAATTATGTTAGGGTAAGATATTATACTTTGTTTAATCTGAATTCTTTCAATTAATTGAAACTTTTCTTCTTTACAGAACTGTATATTGTCATATCGATAAGTGTTAAATGTGTTTGCAGTTGCTGAGTAGATTGTTCTATAAATGTCAGTTAGGTCAAACTGATTTATGGTGTTGTTCAAATCTGTATTTGTACTGATCTTCTATCTGTTTTCTCATTATTAAGATAGTGGCATTACAATCTCCCATTACAACTGTAGGTTGATCTATTTATGTTTATAGTTCCACCAGTTTTTGTTTTACCCATTTTCAGCTCTGTCATTGTATATATAAACATTTAGTGGTAAATCTTCTTGACAAATTAAAAAAATTTCATATTTGTAAATGACTTTATGACCCTAGTCATATTCTTTGATCTGAAATCTAGTTTACCTGATGAACACAGTCTCTTAAACTCTCTTTTGGTTAGTCTTAGTATAATATATCTTTAAGAATATATAGTCTGATTTTTAACTTACTATATTTTAAAATTTGTTTTCGTAGGGAGCATAAAATTTGTGTTTCTTGTATAGTTTGACAATCTCTGCTTTTGAAAAATAAAAATATGTTTTATAATGTGAAAAACAGTAGACTCCATTTTAATGATTATTATTCTTTTAAGATTTATCACTTCTGCTATATAACATATTTAGTTAGTTTTTACTTCAGATTAATTTACTGTTTTATTCTTTGTTTTATGTGTGTAGATGTTTTTCTGGCCTGTATGTCTGTGTACCATGTACATGTTTGGTGCCCAGGGAGGCCAGAAGATCATTTTGTATCCCTGGAACTGGTATTACAGATGATTGTGAGCCACCATGTTGATGCTAGGAATTGTACCCAGGTCCTCTGGAAGAATAGCCAGTTCTCTTATCTGCTATGCCATCTCTCCAGTTCCTAATCTTTTATTTCATTTTTGAAGCTTATCATATAGTAAATTCACCTTTTAAATTTTGATATAATTTTATGGAGTATCTTAGAGTTTTATTGTTGTGAATAGATGCCATGACTATAGCAACTCTTATAAAGGAAAAACATTTAATTGGGGCTGGCTTATAGGTTCAGGGAATTAGTCCATTATTGTCTGGCAGGAAGCATGGTAGCATGCAGGCAGACATGGCTCTGGAGACATAGCTGAGAGTTCTACAACTGAATTTGTAGGCAACAGGAAAAGAGAGTGGCAGTGGGCCTAAATTGAGCTTCTGAAACCTCAAAAGTTCACCCCCTATGACACATTTTCTTCAACAAGGCCACACCTCTTCCAATCAGGCCACACCTTCAATAATACCACTCCCTATGAGTCTATGAGGGGCATTTTAATCCAAACACCACATTCCTGGCCCCCTTAGGCTTGTAGCTGTATTATATGTAAAATGCATTTAGTCCCCATAGTCTTTAACAGTCTCAACCCTGTTTAAAAGTCCAAAGTCTCTTTAGAGACTAATGGCAATCTCTTGACTGTAACCCCTGTAGAATCAAAATCAAAAGGCTGATCACATACTTCAAATATACAATGGCATAGAATATACATTATCATTCCAAAATGGAACAAAGGGAACATAGCAAGGAAATACTCAACGAAAACCAGCTGAACAAACTCCAAACTCTTTGTTTCCATGTATGTTGTTAAAATACTCCAGATTTCCAACTCCTTTCAGCTTTGTTGACTGCAACACCCTTCTCTCTCATGGGCTGGTTCTATTCCCTATTAGCAGCTTTCTTTGGCAGATATCTCACAGGCCTGGTATCTCCAACCTCTTGGGGTCTCCAAGGCAATCAAGGCTTCACCTTCATAACTTTGCACAATAACCTCTCTAGGTCTCCATGCAGAGACACCCCTGACATATGCCTGGCCTCAATGGCGTTCCTTAGTCACAGAGGAGATTCTATAACCCCTTTTTGGTACTCTGGATTCTAAATCCAGAACCACATGGCCAAGTTCTGCTGCTTGCTGGGGCTGGAACATGTCCCCCTCATTCAAATACATTTTTTTTTAAAACCAGAATTCTGTTTCCTTCACCACCTAAGCTTGGCTGTCCTGAATCTTGATCTGTAAAACAGGCTGGCTTTGAATTCAGAGATCTTTCTGCCTTTGCCTCTAGGGTGCTGGGATAAAAGGCATGTACTACCATGACTGGCTCTAAACTTTTCTTTAATTCCTTTCACAAGTAGGAAGCTAAGCTAGGTAGGATCTTGTCCTGAGGTTACTGCTCCTTTTATTCCATTTAATATTGGGCTTTCTTTAATCTGTTTATCTCCTTGAACACAGGAATTGGCTCCATTCCACTTCCTTTGCTCCTTAAACTGAACATTTTGTATTTTTCCTTACTGGAATCACTTCTTTTTTTTTTATAGATCTGCATAGGAGTGAATACTAATAACCATATGACCACAGGGTGGTTTGAATGAAAATGGTTGCAAAAGACTCAGGAAGTGTCATTATTAGAGGTGTGGTCTGGTTGGAGGAGGTGTGGCCTTATCAATAGGATCAATATTAGGCTATTTTGAGATTTCCCCTGCCAATACAATTAACCCAAATCTCTTCAATTTAGCCTCAGGCAGATTATTCAGACAAGGGCAAAAAGAATCCATATTCTTAGCCAAAATATCACAAGAATGGTCTCTAGGCCGCATACAAATATTATTCTCCTTTAAAAACCTCTTGAACCAGGCTCTCAGAGTTTACATCACCCTCAGCACCACTATCTTCCATGCTCCTAATGTGAACTATTAATCCCCACTTAAAGCATTCTACTGCTTTTCAAATCCAAATTCCCAAAGTCCATATTCCTCCAAACAAAAGCATGGTCAGACTTATCACAGCTATACCCTGTTACCAACCACTAGTTAGGGTTTTATTGCTGTGAATGAATAGATGTGTTTACCTCAGCAACTCTGATAAAGAAAACATTTAATTGGGGCTGGCTTACAGTGTAGAAGTTTAGTCCATTATTGCCATGGTAAGAAGCATGGCCACATACAGGCAGACATGATGCTGGAGAAGTAGTTGAGAGTTCTATATCTGGATTGGCAGGTAGTAGGAAGGGAGAGTGACACTGGGCCTGACTTGATCTTCTGAAACTTCAAAGTTTGCCCCCTACGACACACTTCCTCCAATTTGGCCACACCTCCTCCAACCAGGTCACACATCTAATAATGCCACTCCCTATGAGTCCATGGATACCATTTTCATTTAGACCACCTCATGGAGTTAAGTGAAAGTTTGATTCATATAGCTATTAATAAATTATTAGGATAAAGGAGTTTTATTATTAGATAAAAATCATGTGATCACATATTCAAGCCTTTTTCCTACCAGTAACTATAGCATTCATGTTTTCTTTACCCCATTAAAATAGCTTTTTCTATTAGGAAAATATTTTCTAAAACATTAGAAGATGACATTAAGAATATTGGTCTGTAGTTGTCTCTTCAAGCAAGACTTTTGACTGGTACAGTTATTAGAGCAATGGTATCTGATAAATTTAGTAAGAAATTATTTGTTCTTTTTATGTAAGTTGTAAAATTGGTCTGGTCTTTTGAATTTTTTAAACTTTTGATAAAATTCATCTGTGAAATATTTTAGACTTGGAATTTTAAGTCTCAGAAAGTTTTAAGTATCAAATTTAATCTGCTCTGGTGGGGCCAATCTATAATCTAAGCTAGTCAGAAGTTCCAGACAGGAGGTTCACAAGTTTAAATGTAGCCTGGGCAATCTAGTGACACCCTATCTCAAAATAAAAATAAATACATTCACACACACACACACACACACACACACACACACACACACACACACACACTTTTTTTGACATAGGGTTTCTCTGTGTAACAACCCTGGCTGTCCTGGAACTCACTCACTCTGTAGACCAAGCTGGCCTCAAACTCACAGAGATCTTGCCTCTGCTGAGTGCTGGAATTAAAGGCATGAGCCACTACTGCCTGGCTACATGTATATTTTTAAAGGCTGTAGCTGTAACTCAGTCATAGAGCACTTTCCTGGCATGTTCAAAGCCTTGGAATCAATGCCAAGTATCACCAAAAATTAGAATATTTTAGTACATTTAACATCATTATCCTCCTGAAGAGTCAAATAGTCAGTTCTTGTCATTTATTACTTGAGGATGGCAAGAGATAATAGAAAGGATGTGTATAGTTCTTTAAAGTTTCTGAGCTGTTATTCACATAGGTAGACTAAATGCCATTGTCAAGAAAAAGCCTTAGGTGTTGGCAGCTAAAGATCGGCTGTATGTGTCACAACTGTAATGGCCAAAGGGATTTATCAGGACACTGACAGTATCTGTTGCAAATTAGAACATTTTGCCCTCATTTATTCTTATACCTCATTCTATTTCCTCTGTTCTGTCACTGATTCCAATAAGCTTTGCTTAGTTATAATATGTTAAAAGCTCTTACAGTAAGAGGGTTAGCATAACAAACTATAATTCTCTTCTGCCACAGTCACTTCAACATTATAACTGATATTTATTAGCTCATTCTTCTAGAATTTTTAAAATTTAGTTCTTTGCCATTTTCATACATATATACAGTACATTTGGGATTCAACAATCTCCTGTAATATTATTCACTAGATTTTCCTACTGTCAGCTAACACTTCTGCTATTCTAAGTTGCTTTCCTAGTAGGTCTACCTAGATCATCTTTTCAAGGTTAATGAACACTTGTCAAGCTATAACTACTACTGGGCATGGAAGAATTAGGGAACTTATTATGGCACAATTTTTATAGTAGTAACTATTGCTTCTCATAAAAATCAGAGTCCACATCAATTTTGGTCATTTGGCATGAGGGATACAAAGTATCTAAGTGGTAGTTATAGCTTTATGTTTTCTGAAATTCTTTTATCTCTTTAAAAGCATCGCCTCTTCCTAGAATTAGTATTTCTAGTTCAAAAGAGATTAAATTTGTATGGATGTGTTTATTTTAAAAGCACACTAAATAATTTACTGGGAAGGCTGAAAAAATAGTCCAGGCAAGCTTCCAGGACCAACACTATATTCTGCATAAAAATTTCCTGAGTTTGATTGTATTTGATGCTCTTAAAAAAAAAAAAAACTAGCATCTCTAACTACATGTCAAAAGATCTTAGGGACCTCAAAGGCTAAATGATAGGAGCAATCATTTCATAAAAGGCCCTACAGGGCATGTAATCAAAACTGCATAAGAAATTTGTATATGTTTCTCATAACAGTGAATTTAAAAAACAGATGTAACATTATACATTTTGTACCATAGAAAGATGACTCAGGATGAATGGTAGAGGATAAATTTGAAATAAGGTATATTAATATGGGTTCTCTAGAGGAAATGGCCACTAGCATGTCTGTATATATGTGTCTCTTTAACAATTAATCATCAGTCACTTAAAAATATTGGCTCATACATTTATGAGAGTCTCAAATCAAAAATCTAGAGTCCATTGGTTGGCTGGATATCCAGGAAAGACTTGATGTTGTAGTGTCTAAAGGCAGTCTGGAAGCAGACTTCCTTCCTAGGGTCTCTTAGTCTTTTTTATTAAGAATGTCAAGGATTTAGAGGAGGCACATTCCTATAATTGAGGGCAATTTACTGTACTCAAGACTTTTTTGATTTAGATATAAGGCACATCTAAAAAATGCTTTCCTAGCAAGATATATACTGGCATTTGACCAAAAATTGGGGTATCATGGCCTACTTAAGTTGATGTATTAAAGTCAACAATTGCACAGGGAGATCAGTTAAGATGGAATGTAAGATGATCTGTGGTTATGAATTTCTAAAGAATATTTCCTCAATCTTAAACATTACCAGATTCTCTGTAACTACCATGCTACTTTCACCATCAACTGTTATGCTTTCATGTAACTAAGGATTTAATATTTGAAAAGTAAATTATAGTCTTTTATTTTTGTAACATTTTATACATTTGTTAAAGTTAGGTAAACTGAAATGTCATCACCGAGAAGTATAAAGCAGATGGTGAAAGCATGAATTAAACTGGGTAATAAATTACTGCTTTAAGATCTTGAGATAATTTTATCTTATTTAAATCACCATATTTTCATGGCATTTTTGTCTTTGTGTTTTTAAAATTGATTTATATGAATCCTTTACTAACTGCAAAATAGCAGCAGGAAACTAAGTTTTAGATATTATTTTAAATGGATATCTGCAAAGTAAATTTTAGAATCGATATCTATTAAATAACACCGTCTGTCAAGATAGAAAATGGAGGATAGAAATGTGGACAAAGAAAAAAAGTATTGTTTGCTCTTAAATTTTACAAGGTAGCATTGCCGTAAAGCACACCTCTTACGTTTATCCACTCGTTGATTTCCTCATCAAAATGATATGACTACACTTTTTACTTTGATCCTCGAGTAGCTATATTCTCCCTTGTAGCTGACCATGTACCAAGCAGAGAGACTAAGTTCTGTAACCCTCAACATCCCAAAAGCAATTTGTGACACTATTTGGTGATGACTGAGTTCAAGATTCCATAGTTTGTGCACAGCACATCATTTTATTTAAGTAGAGAAATTCCACTGTTATTCAGAAGTGGAGAAGATTTAGTTAATGCAGGGTGAAGACATTTGCTAGTTACATGGTCACATATAGTCATATGGACCCTCATTCAAAGTTGATTCTGATATTGAAACTGATCATATCTCACTTATTTTAACAGGATATGAAAATAATTGAAATTGAAAATATATGAAAATGTATTTTTATATAGTTGAGAGAATTGGGTAGATTGCTCAAGCACATCCAAAATAAGAAAAAGAAAAAAATTGCCTGAATTTTTTTTTTTCGAGACAGGGTTTCTCTGTGTAGCTTTGGAGCCTATCCTGGAACTCTCTCTGGAGACCAGGCTGGCCTCGAACTCACAGAGATCCACCTGCCTCTGCCTCCCGTGTGCTGGGATTAAAGGTGTGTGCCACCAATACCCGGCAAAAAATTGCCTGAATTTTTATTGCAGTTATTATTAGTATTCAGGCATCTGGACAGGCCTGTCCTTGGGGTTCTGACAGGATATATCCTTGGCTCAGCCACTAAGAGCACCACCTGTGCACATTCACTACGTTCTCTTTTAAAAGGATCCTGGCCACCTCCCATTTTTCTCTTTCTCTCTGTCTCTGTCTCACTCTCTCTGCTTCTCTGCCTGTTTTTCTGTCTCTCCTCTTTCTCCCTGTCTCTCTCCCTGCTTCCTGCCTCTCTTTCCTTTTCTGCTGCTCCTATCTTCAGAGGCTGCCCCCCACTCTCCCCTTTTCCCACTCCTTTAATAAAAAGCCCCACGACCCAAGCTCTGTTGCATGACTTTTTTCTCTCATGTGTCGCTTTTTAAAATTTCAACAGTGTGGGATTAGGATTAGAGTTGTAGTATTAGGGTAAGAGTTTTCGTGGTTCAAATCTCCTGCTGGTGTCAAAGGAGAAAAAAAGCCTAACTTCCTTATGAGTCTGTTAGATGTGTTCACAAGGTCAAGAGGATAAAGCATAGCTTAAAAATCTGTCAGCATCATGCATCAAAAAGTTGAAGTCAACATCTTCTTTATATTGGTTTATTTATACCTACAAAAAGGCATAAGTCTGTGGAGTTGAAGGCAATTATTTAGTCTACAAATACTTTAAGGAAAGCTAGCTCTCTGTACTATATTATGATTTTTGGAAAACTTTCAGCTGCTAGTTTTGTCAGAAGGATGGCTGCCCTGGTTAGCTTTAATCGTCAACACAGCCACACTAGAGGGCTATGAAATCTAGCAGACCCCCTTTGCTAAAGTCATAATGAAGTGAGGGAGGCTAAGGAGAATTCACAAGGCCCAAAAGCACAGTAAAAAGGATGGACACATGCTGAAGTATTCCAGAGTTCTGTAGGAAAGTACTGTGGAGTGGAATGAAGTGTGAAACGGGGAATAGAACTGTGTAAACTATTTGAAACTGGCTGTTCTAGAACTCACTATGTAGATCAGGCTGTGTGGAACTCAGAGATCCTCCTATCTCTGCCTCCTAAGTGCTGAGATTAAAGGCATGTGCCATCATGCCCAGCTAACATATTAAGCATTTTGTTATTTCATTTATTGCATCGAAATCTTTCAGTTATTTGAATGTACTCTGGGAAAATGTTTAATCAGATAAATATTAAAAGAAATGACATGTGTCTGGATTCTCAACTCTTGTTTAACTTTAACGGGAAGGTAACTTCTTCCTTCTAATGTTTTCCTATAATTCTTCTAATTGTTAGAGTATTACTGTTATACCATATAATTAAATTTGTGTAAAGTAAAATATTTCAATTCTTTTTAAAAATAAGAACAATGAAGAATTAAAAGTTAGTTGCTAAAAAAATCAGATTCTCCCTTACTTTTTAATATTTGTGCTAATTCAAATGTTAGAATCCTTGACTTCTGTTGTGTTAGACTTGGGAGGCCTGGTGTTGACTGTTACTGCCAACATGAAAGTGGTGCAGCTGTCTTGCAGCTCCAATTCCTGATCAATGAGGTAAGATTTTTTTTTTTTTACTATTTCAAACATGTATGCACAGAGTATTTTTAATTATTTAAAACATAAATATGCCCACACTTGCACTCACAGAGTATTACAGGTTGAGTATTTCTTATCCAATGCAGTTGGGTCTAGAAAGTCTATGGATCCTGGATTTTAAATGTGGGAATATTTGTGTATATATTGGGACACTTTGGAGAAGGGACCCACCTCTAAGTATTAAATTCATTTATATAGTGTGTATACTTTATACACATAGTTTGGTGGTAATTTTGTATATTTTTTCAATGGTCATATATTTTTAATTTAACCACAGTAGATCAGGTATAGAATTTTCCCTTTGTGGAAAAGTTAAACTTTTGGAGCATCTAGGCTTTATATATTTGCATTGTGGGTATTCAACTTGTAGTTGATATAGTTCTTTTTGATATTATGATTTTAGATCTTTAAAATAGATTGTATACATTATTACTAAAATTCATGTTTTTCATATTCCTATATTAAATTTAGATTTTAAATTTTAAGAAACATTAAACTAAAAATCTAAATTTAATACTAAATAAGAGAAAAATATTTTGTCTATCAGAAGATTCTTTTATTGTGACTTTGTATCATAATTTTAAAAATTATTTAATATTTTGCTAAACCATTGAGATTTCTATCTACTCACTCTCTTCCCCTAATTTAAATATTTTACTTGTATCTTCATTGAAAGTATATGCTTCTTTACCAGTAGGCTTTTATATGTATAATCCATGCATCTTTTATCTGTATGTATGCATTTATCTTTTATTTTCATACACACTTGTTGGTTTATGTATGCATTTTATTTGTGTCTGTAGGTATTATAGAGATTAGCTTTTTAAATTTTTAGAAACAGAATATGTAATTTCAAGGCTAAGAAGGTTGTTTCTCTGTAGTTTGCTCTTAGTTTCTCAGAATTGTCTTTGAGGCCCTAAGTTTGCTCTTGTTCTACTGGGGTTATGTAACTAAATAAATAAAGACAAGCTTCAATCTCCTTGTATTGTTTTCATTGTTTATCATCAACTACCTGCCCTGATGTACCCCATAATAATTTCTGGACTTTTCTCCATATCTTCCAGTTCCTGACTCCATTGTTAGAGCTCCTTATTTACAGATTTACATTTTTTGCAGTTTATCAGAAGTATTACTGGTGGAAGTTCATTTTGCTTCTGTAAATGAACTATAGGCATTCTGCTAATGAACTTGGTCCATTGATGTTGTTACATCCTAATCTTATCACAGACCTAATAATACTGATTTTCTTTATAGCTTAATCAGATGTCACACAGAAATGTTATGCAGTTTATGCTGTTATATTTTAATTCTGTTTTCTTTGGTATATTGTTTTGTGTTTTGGAAAATTATCTATTATAAATCATGGTTTAACAATTTCATAATAATAATTTCATCTTTCTATTGTTACCTTTTCCCAAGTGAATGTCTCCCTCTCTCAGAAATGAGATCATTATTCTGTACTGAGCTAAAAAGTTGTAGTTCATTAAAATCTTTCAAGAAATATTAATAATTTTAGTTTATATATTGAAATAATTTATGCATTTATAAACAACTCATCCACACAAATATATAAATCTTCAAAGCATAATAAGGTAAATGTTATTGCATGGTATAAAATAGTTTGAGTTCATGCTAAAGTATATATTATATATTATATATATTGGACATGTGTATTTACATATATATGAAAATTACATAAACATTAATGAAAATATTCTGATTATAATTTGTTATAAAGATATTCTTCTGTGAGACCCAAATCCCAGATATATGATATAATGAGAAATATCGTGGAATACCATACTAGCTAGACTTATATTAACTTGACACAAGCTAGAGTTACCTGAAAGGAGAGAATCTCAAATGAAAAATTCCTCCCCAAGATTCAGCTGTAAGGTATTTTCTTAATTAGTGATTGATAGAGGAGGGCCCAGCCCATTGTGGGTGGGATCATCCCTGAGCTGGTGGCCCTAGGTTTTATAAGAAAGCAGGTTGTGCAAACCATGGGAAGCAAGACCATAACTAGCGTCCTTCCATGGCCTCTGCATCAGCTCTTGTCTCCAGGATCCTGTCCTGACTTCCTTCAATGATGAGCAGAGCTCTGGGAGTGTAAGCCAAATAAAACCTTTTCTCTCCAGGTTTCTTTGGTCATGATGTTTCATCACACCAATTGTAACCCTAACTAAGACAAGTTGGTATCAGAATAGTGGGGCATTGATGTGACACACCTGATCAAGTTTTTGGGAGGACTGTGGAAGAACTTTGGAACTTTGATCTAGAAAATCTGTTGAGTGTTTAGAACTCAGTGGGATGTTTTGTAGGATCTTGAGAGCAGGCCTGACCTGTGAAGTTTTCAAGGGAAGTTAAAAGACTCTATCAGGGCTGTTTGCTCTTTTGAATTTAGAGTCTGTCATTCTGGTCAGCTGGGGCTGAAGAGTTGGTCATGATTAACAAGAGACCAGCACCACTGAATCGAAAACTGGGACAGTTGATGCTGGTTAGCTGGAGCTGAGAAAGAGCTGATTAAGAAGAGACCAGCATGACTGAGGTGAAGTCTTCCAGGAAGTGTTTCCTTAGAGTTAGTACACAGAAGCTGTATTCCTGAGGTGGCCAAGGTTGTGCCTATCTCTGGCAGCTGAACTTGGTAGTGTAAGAATCACCCAGGTGGTACGGGTTTTGAAGGCATGAAAGGGTCATGGAGAGCAGCCGTCATACTTCAAGAGACCAGACGAGGACATTGGTGAAGGTGCAGTCTCAGTGCCAATTGAAGGCCCATGACTGAAGGGTCGGGCCGAAAAGTTGAGGCTTGGCACCATAAAACAAACCTATGAGAGGCTATTGGTGATAGTGCAGCTCAGTTGCAGCAGAAGACTCCAGCAGTTTTTGAGATATCAGTATCATGGGATGACCACCACCACCAGTAGCAGCAGCAGGGGAGCAGGGAGCCAGCCAAAGTTCAGAAGACAAGCTGTGTGTGCTGCAGAGGGTGCAGCTGGAGAAGTAACTGAAACCCTTTAGAGGAGTTGAGAAGATTGTGAATGCATCTCAGACACTGGACAGTTGGAGTTTGGTTTTGCTTTGATTTGGTTGTTCCCTGTTGAAATAAGAAAGTATTTAACTTGTTTTTTATTTTTTTCTGGAGCCCAATTGAGAGACTTTGAATTTTAAAAGACTTTGGATTTTAAAAGAGATTGGCTACTTTAAAGGGACTGATTTTAATGTGTTTGAACTTGTTAAAAACTGTGGGACTTTTAAAGTTATTTATGTTTTTTAATCTGAGATCTTGGGGACAATTAAGAAAGGAAGGGTTGTGGCTTAAAAGTGATGTTTGTGCTAAGTTGACAAAGGTCAGTTGTGCTGGCTAGTTTTATGTCAGCTTGGCACAATCTAGAGCTAACTAAAAGGAAGGAAACTCAATTGAAAAAAATACCTCCCTAAGATCCAGCTGTAAGGAATTTTCTTAATTAGTTATTGATGGGGGAGAGCCCAGCCCATTGTGGGTGGGATCATCCCTGGGCTGGTGGTCCTTGGCTCTATAAGAAGGCAGACTGAGCAAGTCACAGGAAGCAAGCTAGTAAGCAACACTCCTCCATGGCCTCTGCATTAGCTTTTGCCTCCAGGATCCTGCCCTGTTTGAGTTCCTGCTTTGACTTTCTTCAGTGATGAGCAGTGCGGTGGAAGTGTAAGCCAAATAAACTCTTTTCTACCCAGGTTTCTTTGGCTATGGTGTTTCATTTCAGCAATAGTAACCCTGGCTAAGACTGTGTAGACACAGTTTCTGTTCTGCCTGGTCCCGCTGCCCTTCAGATCCAAATAAATACACAGTCTTATAATAATTTATAAACTGTTTGGTGATGAGTAGGGCTTCTTACTGGCTAGCTCTCTCTTAATTATTAATCTATTTCTAATTATCTATTGTCACAAGGCTGTGGCTTACTCTAATCCAGCATGTTACTCCTTCGGCAGCATGGTGTCTCTTGATTGCCTCTCTCTGTCCTTCTCTCCCAAGCCTTCTCCTGGTCTGGTGGCCCCAACTATACTTCCTGCCTAGCTACTGGTCAAATAGTGTTTTATTCAGAAGAATAAAACAATAAAAAAACATATACACAGAAGGACATCCCCCATCAGTACAGAGTAGTTTGGGTTTAGGAACTGTTTCAGAAAGACATTTAGAATCTTTCTTTTAATTTCTGGACGAGAAATAAAGTTGGCAATTTAAAAATAGGTTTTCACATGGGATATAAATGAGAATGTGTATGTGACCAAGGTTGTAAACTATGAAAGATTACTTGTAATAAAGTTGTTTGGGAAATATATAAAGCATTTTAGGTATCTCGAGATCACCATGTGTCTGCCAGATAGTTATTAGAGAACACTTAGTACTCTAGGGTAGCTTTAGGTGTCATTTCAGTGAGAAAGATATTAGTATAGTAAAAGTTATGACCTTTAGTATAGTAAAAGATGACCTTTAAATGTCTGTCTCTCTGTGTATAAAGTTGTATGTGACAGTTATCTGGATATATGCTTTCTGTTCCTTTCAATGGTAGGATATATTCTGTTGTATTTGAGGATAGGATTAATTTGTAATTGGTGGTATAAGGCAAAGAATTTTAGTATTATTTTTATAGTTATACTTAATTCCAGGTTAAGAAATATTGTTTTTTCTTGTATCACAGATAAAGCTTTTTGGACTGTAAGCAGCAGGTCAAATTACAAAATATATAATTTTAAGAAACCACACATAATTTTTAGATGGGAAAATTAGATAAACTTTTATGACCTGTATTTGATTGATAAAACTGGGCTGGGTATTGGCTTCCTTGTGAAGTTATACATTATATTTATGTGAATAGTAGAAACAAAGATTTAAAAGATTTTAAATGTTATTTTCTTAAAGGAAATAAAAGAAAAGCCCTTAAATAGTCACAATGATGTTGTCTTAGTTTGTTTTTAGCTGCTGTGATAAACACCGTGTCTAAAAGCAACTTGGAGGGGACTTGTTTGATTTCATCTAACAGGTCGCAGTTCATCATTGAACGAAGTCAGAGCAGGAACTGCAGCAGGGCAGTAACTTGAAGTAGAAACCATGGAGGAATGCTACTGATTTCTTGCTCCTTCTGGCTTGTGCTCAGCCAGGTTTCTCATAAACCTGCCTAAGGGTGGGCATTGCATAGTTTCCCAGGCCCTCTTACATCTATCAGCAATCAATAAATACACCACAGACATTCCACAGGGTGGTTCTAATGGAGGCAGTTCCTCAGCCGAGGATCCTCACTCACATGACTCTAATTTGTATCAAGTTGATAAAACCTAACCAGTGCAGGTGATATATTGATTATTCCTCTCTAGTAGGAAAAGGGTATTTCTGAACAAGTCCTCTTGACCATCCATATGTAGTAAGTTACTTGCCTCTCCAACTCAGCATTCTTAAACTTTCATTCTGTAATTTTTCTTCTTTTTTCTAGGTTGCATAAGCACATATGTATTCAGGCAATGTTAGAAAGGTAAATTTGTTGTTTCTGTTGTCCTAATAAGTAAGCCAAACACTTTGTCTTCTTTTGTCACAGGGCGCTTTGGTTAGTGCGAGTTCAGATGATACACTTCATTTGTGGAATCTGAGACAGAAAAGGCCAGCCATTCTTCATTCCCTTAAGTTTAACAGAGAACGGTAAGAACATTGGTGAATAACTGCTATGTATGACAGAACTGTTTCTCAAGAAAATTTCATGCTAGCTTGACAGACTTTTTGTTTTATAAGTCTATGCTATTGACAGATTTTTTTTGTAGAAAATGAGTAATTGGGATAGATTCAGCCATTTATAAAAATGTGAAATACCTAAACCTTTTGTTCTCTAGGCTATGGAACATCACTTCAGCAATCATGTTTTCATTTCCCTGGGCTATGGCAATGAAAACTTAGACCTAAGATTTAAAAAATCAAGTAAAGACAAATTTATTTTACATATTTTTATTATTTCTGATATCCCCAGTGTTCCAACCCTGACTTTCTTATCTAAATACTTTTTAGCAGTAATGTCAGTTCTAATTAAACAGTGAATTTTAGCATCACCAAAGATGGTACTTTGATCAAAATTCAGTTCCACTCAATTTAGAATGATCATAGCCAGGGGTTTATTTGAATGCAAACAGGAGAAGTTATTTTATTTGTAATAAATTGTATCAAATTTTAATGTTTCCAGTGTTGGATTCAATTAGACCTAGACATATGCACATCCACTTATAATCATCAGTGATCAAGTAAATACTGGATGTACCTTAACTGTGTAAAGAAGTCTATCTACTCCGAGGGAAGCAACCAAACTTTTTGTAGTAAATGGAAAAGCACACCACAGGAAAATTTGATGTTAATGGTAAAAAGAAAATCCTTTGAGAAGCAAATATATACAGACTGACACCATTCAAACCAACGTAAACACTGGAGGGATAACAGTGTTGACTTAGAGCCCAACACAGTGCTGATTTTATTGCATGATAATGGCTGGTAAGGAATCACTGCTATTTTGGCAGAAAATGAAATGTATATGTTTTATGAATATGAGAAAATAGAAGGATAGCTATATGGAAATTCCTCATTTTTTTTCAGTATTTTTCATCTTGTGTGCATAATATGTGAGGGTTAAATCATAAACTAAATATTCTGAATAAAATTCATGAGAATTGCATCCCATTACTTTATGTATTGGCATCTTTATATCTAGTATTTTTTACAAGGAGAAAAATTAACACTTAAGAATTTACTGTTAGAAACAGCTGACCTGAACAAGGGGGAGCTCTTGGCCCCCAGACTGATCACTGGGAAACCAGCATGGGACTGATCCAGACCCCATGAATGTGGGTGTCAGTGAGGAGGCCTTGGAAGTCTATGGGGCCTCTTGTAGTAGATCAGTACTTATCCCTAGCATAGGAATGGACTTTGGGAGCCCATCCCACATAGAGGGATACTTCCTCAGCCTAGACACATGAGGGAGGGCCTAGGCCCTATCCCAAAGGATATGACAGACCCTGAAGACCCCTATGGAAGGCCTCACCCCACCTGGGGAGCAGAAATGGTACGGGATAAGTAGGGTGTTAGTGGGGGGCAGGGGAGGAGGGGAGGGAGAGGGAACTGGGATTGACATGTAAAACAATCTTGTTTCTAATTTAATAAAAAAATGGAGAGAAAAAAATTACTGCTAGGCAGTGGTGGCACATGCCTTTAATTCCAGCACTCAGAATGCAGAGGCAGGTGGTGAGTTTGAGGCCAGCCTGGTCTATGGAGCAAGTTCCATGAGAAGCCAGGGCTACACAGAAACTCCCCACCCCCCCCCTTTTTTTTCACTAAAGGTAGTCAAGACTGCTTTCTCTGGATTAGGCTGATTATTTTTCTACTTTATATTGTAAAAGAAATGGTTTTCATGAGTACTGCAAAGGTACAATGAGCCAGGCAGTACTAAGTGTATGGCATGCTATCTTATTTTAAATATAAAATAAGTAATACAGTAGAAATGTAAGGATATTGAAAAACTATCAGACCAGTTCAGAGGTGCTATGCTGCTATATCATCAAAACTATCCCCTATTCAGATTGTTATGCTGTTAATATCTACCTGTTCACACGATTTCTTTGAGGGAGGGGAGCTGGGAGATTATTCAGTTAGTAAGTGCTTGCTGTGTAAGCAGGAGGACCTGAGTTTGGGTCCTCAGTATCCCTGCCAAGCTGGTCACTCTGGCGGTGGGGAAGGCAGATCCCTGGAGCTCCTTGCACAACCAGCCTAGCCAAATCTGTGAGCTTCAGGTTCAATGAGAGTGGGCCTGTCTCAAGGAAAAATAAAAAGCTACTGTGATAAAGGAAGAAACCTGCTAATAATCTCTGACCTCAAAACACATCCATGTATACATGCATACCATGTGCACACATGCATGTATGATACAAGATTTGTGTTCATTTTCAATGCCTTGAGTACACCTCACTGTTTACTTTTGTATTGATGGATAAAGTACATTGTTTATTTTTTGTTTATTTCCTCATCATTAAGACATTAAAGGTAATATTATTGTTCCCCTTGTGACTCTCTTGAAGAAATATTGATGATCATGATTTCCAGTTATAGTATTTTTTTCAAATCTAAGTTGGAATGTATTAATTGGTTAGCAACCTAAGGAACAAGCTGACAGTTTTGGTACAAGTTTATATCCTAGGAACTCTGAAAACATTATTTTGTTTTAAAGGACTTATAATTTTTAATATTTAAATTTTATGTGTACGAGTGTTTTGTGTGCATGAATGTCTGTACACCACGTGCATGCGTGGTGTCTATAGAGGCTAGAAGAGGGTGTCAGATCCTCTTGGACTAGAGTTAGATAGTTATGAGCCGCTGTATAGGTGTTGGAAATCAAACCTGGATCCTCTGGAAGAACAGCCAGTGCTTTTAACTTAACTATTGAATAATCTCTCCAGTCTCACACTGTTTTGTTTAAATACCTACAATATATATATATTTGTTTTGAAATGATGTATATGTGCCATCATGTGACTTAAAGCATGCTTATATCTCCTGATTCTTGGGTTCCTTTCAAATACATTTTAGAATGAAACATGAAAAAGTTACTTTTAATGTGAGCCAGGCAATGACTAAAATGTTGCCGTTTTAATCATATCAACAATACTTGCTATCAGTGGTCATAAATTTTGTTATGTTAGAAAAACAGAGTGTTTGACATTTTTTGTAGATGAAATTCAATATGTAAACTGTGATTTATAGACTCTTAAATTATTTGAACCTATTATTATGTCAGTTCACATTTGTTGTCTTTGGTGTTCTACTTGTTAATGTAGCCCAAATATTTCCAAAGAATATTAACCAAACTAAAGAGAAGGGATATTTTGCTAACAACTTTAGAACAAAAAAATCTAGAAAACTTGCTTTACTAGAACAATTTGAAATTTCTTGAATGATATGTTTACTTGGTTTGATATTGAAAATATACAAGGTTACATATAATAAGGGATGTTATTTCTATCTCCTACATGGCATAAGTTCCAGGTTATACATATATTTTATTTGCAAGAGAGTATTTCCAGAAGATAGAGGTCATAGGCCTATGTAACAATCATGGAAATGACATCCCATGATCATTGCCACATTCTCTTGGTTAAAAGCAAGTCACAGGTATTATGTACACTCTGGGGCAAGAATACTAGGAAGATCATGGAATATGGCCTCCATAGATCTTTGTGTGTGTGCATGTGCGTGCGTGTGTACGCGTGCTTGTGCACGTGAATACACGTACACACATGTATGTGCATGCCATATCCCATAAGTGAGGATCAGAGGACAACTTGCAAGAGTCAGTTTTCTTCCCATCATGTGGGTTCTGGAGAAGGAACTCTGGTCATCAGGTGTGTTGACAGTCATCTTTTACCCACTGAACCATTCTGCCAGTCCACCTCCATAGATCTTCTATATAATATTGTGATGTAATAGTATTATAATATGCATTAGTGCATGCTAGGTTAGCTAATATTTTGATCTTTATTTCTTCTTGTGACTTCACAGATGGCTCTTGACTTAATGTTAATTATAATTGTTGAAAAATTATTAAATATGCTTAACCTATTAGGCATCATAGCTTAGTAAGTCAGTATACTTTATAGAATATCAGTTATTTGCCATCACAAATATGGCTGAATAGCAGTTTCACTACAACTCGCATTGGTATTTTAACTTGCATTTGCCTAATGGGCAGAAGTGTTGATCATCTTTATATGTGCCTATTTTCCAGCCATAAGTCCTTTATGAGGAAATGCTTATTCATGTCTTTTCATTTTCTAGGTAGATTATTATTTATTTGTGCATGTTCTCTTTATGTTATACAGGTGTTTTATTGATCATGTTATTTGCAAATCTTTTCTGTTTTTAGCTTGTCTCTCTTCCTCTGAAACAAAGTCTTTCACAAGCAAAGTGTTTAGTTATGATAAAATCCAATTATTATTCCATCTAGTTTTTCTAAGTTTCTTGAATCTCAAAGGTATTGTTTTCTATTTTAAAAGGTTTTTATATGTTTAAGTCTATAATTCACCTAAAATCTTTTTGTTTCACATATGGATTTATAGGTTTATTTTTTAACCTGTGACTGTCAAGTCACTCCACGGTTTGTTGACAATACCCTTCCTCCATATCATTTTTCTTTTTACTTTATGAAAATTTAATTAGATGTATTGTCTGGGTCCATTTCTGGAAACTTCACTACATTTCCTTGATGTATCTGTCCCATGGCCAACAATACCCTTTTTGATTACTGTCTGTCTATCTATCATGTATGTATCTATCTATCTAGTATCTATGTATCTATCTAATTTATCATCTATCTAGTAAATTTAAATTTGAGCTTAGTGGTTGCTCCTATTGTTTTTTTTTTTCATTTCAGAACTGGATTTAGATTAGTTTCCTTCTATATAACATTTTAATAGCTTTTGCATTTCTATAAAAACAATGCTGGAAATTTTATGGGAGTTGGACTACAGTAGTTTGGGAAGCATTGACATCTTTGCCATTTTTTGAGTCTTTATAATTGATTCACACAATATGTCTCTCAATTTATTTAGATATTTAAATTTTTCTTTCATCAGTTCTTTAGATTTTGGGTGCAAATTCTATTCATGCTATGACAGCTCTATAAATAAGTATGTGTCTTATGAATGGTATTTAAACTTTTTTTGTCTGGGGTCTGGAGAGATATCTCAGTGGTTAAGAGTGATTGCTGTCCTTTCATAGAACCTGGTTCAATGTCCAACACCTACAACTCACAATTTTATGCCAGTTCTAAGAGACATGATACCTTTTTTATGACTTCTGCAGGCATTACATACATGTGGCATATAGACATATATGCATTAAATAACAATAAATCTTAACATAAAAATTATTTCTTGTCTATTCACTGCTACCATATGGAAATATAATTACATTTTGAATGTTGATTTTGTAATTTACATTTTGCTAAATTCACCAAGGTGTTTTAGGTTCAGACAGATGTATGTCTATAGAACCTATATGGTAGGACAGGGACTGTACTCCAAAGGGTCTGTGCATCTGTGCTTGTTTAAATGCTCTGCTCTCACTATCTGCATTCTTCGTCTTATCTTGGAACTTGAGTTCTATAAATGGTCTTAATGGGACTCAGTAGCATGCTATGAACAGAGATACAATGTCTTCTCCTGTTTCTTTCCACAACATTCTTACCCATTGCATTTTCAGTGTTCATCATTTATCATCCAAAAAACTTAACCTCATGTTTGGGGACCTGTGCTTAGAAGTACCTATGCTTTGTTAAATTTTCTGCTCTCGCTGTCACAAATTTTAAAAATAATTTTATCGTCGGGCAGTGGTGGCGCACACCTTTAATCCCAGCACTCGGGAGGCAGAGGCAGGTGGATCTCTTGTGTGTTCGAGACCAGCCTGGTCTACAAGTGCTAGTTCCAGGACAGCCTCCAAAGCCACAGAGAAACCCTGTCTCGAAAAAAAAAAAAAAAAAAACAAAAATAATAATTTTATCTCAGAGTCATTTTGATTTGCCTTTCCCCGATGACTAAGAATTTTGAGCAAATCCTTAAATGTCTTTTGTCTATTTGAGAGTCTTCTGTTCAGATTTCTCTGCTTAGATCTGTACCCCATTTTTAAATTGGATTACTTGGTATTTTGATGTCTAGTTTCTTGAGTTCTTTATAAACTTTGGAGATTAGCCCTTTGTCAGATGTGGGGTTGGTGAAGTTTTTTCCCATTCAGTAGGCTGCTGTTTGTATTATTTACTGTGTCATTTGCCTTACAGAAGCTTTCCAGTTTCAGGAGGTCCCATTTATTCATTGTTGATCTCTGTGTCTGTGCTACTGTTGTTATATTCAGAAAGTAGTCTCTTGTGCTGATGTGTTCCAGGCTGCTTCCCACTTTCTCTTCTATCAGGTCCAGTGTGATTGTATATATGTTGAGGTCTTTGATCCACTTGGACTTGAGTTTTGTGCATGGTAATAGATATGGGTCATTTAGTGTTCTTCTACATGTCTGCACCCAATTATGCCAGTACCATTTGTTGAAGATGCTTTCTTTCTTCTATTGTATAATTTTGTTTTCTTTGTCAAAAATCAAGTATTCATGGGTGTGTGGATTTATATTTGGGTCTTTGATTTGATTCCATTGATCCGAGTGTCTGTTTTTATGCCAATACCAAGGCATTTTTATTACTATAGCTCTATAGTAGATAATTTCCTTTGAGATCAAACAAACTTAGAAAACCTAGATGAAATAATAATTGGATTTCACAGGCAAACACTTTTGTTACAGGGAGAAAAAGACAAGCTACAAACTGAGAGAAAATATTTACAAATAACATGACTGATAAAATACCTGTAGACCATAAAGAGAACATGTACAAATAAATAATAACATAGCTAGAAAATGAAAGACATGAATAAGCATTTCCTCACAAAGGACTTATGGCTGGAAAATAGGTGCATACAAAGATGATCAACACTTCTACCTGTTAGAAAATGCAAGTTTCTCTCTCTCTCCCATCTCTAACTCTTTTCTTTCTTCCCCCTCTCAATCTCGTTTTCTTCCTGAAAACCATAGAACTCCTGTATCTGAAAACTGGGAAGAATTTGAAAGTCATCTACTAAGATCTCTTTTTAAATATAAGATCATGTGTAAAAATATTTATTATTATTTATTTATTTTTACATCCCAACAGCAGTGTCCCCTACCTACTTTCCTCCCAGTCCATCTCCCCATACCTCCCCTCTGCCTCCCAATCCCCTCCACCATCCACTGCTTCTCTGTTTCTATTCAGGAAAGGGCAGGCCTCCCATGGATATCAACAAAATATGGCATATAAAGTTATAGTAAGACTAAGCACTTTGAATGCTTAGGGTCCCAAAAGTCAGAAAAAGAGAGACAGCCCCTGTTTTCACTATTAGGAGTCCCATAAGAAGTCTAAGCCACACAACTGTCACATATATGTAGAGGGCCTAGGTCAGTCCCATGCAGGCTCTTTGGTTGTCTGTTCAGGATCTGTGACCTATGTCACCTATCTGTAACCTATGATCCCAGGTTAGTCGATTCTGTGGGTTTTCTTGTGATGTCCTTGACCCCTCTTGCTCCTACAATTCTTCCTCACTCTCTTCAGCAGGATTCCCCAAGATCTACTTAATGTTTGACTGTGGGGCTCTGCATCTGTTTCTACCAGTTGCTGAATGAAGCCTCTCTGATACCTATTGGACTAGGCCCCAATCTGTGAGTGTAGCAGAATATCATTAGGTATCATTGCATTGACCCCACCCCGGTCATGTTTGGTTCTATCCTAGGTCTGTGGCTAACCAGCCTCTGGTTCTGGTGGTCCAGTCAGTGTCAGGGGGAGTGTACTCACTCTCATGGCATGAGTCTCAGGCTGAAGCAGCCATTGTTTGGCCATTTCCACAGTTTTTGCACCACCCTTATCCCAGCACATCCCATAGCAGGACAGACTCTAGGTTGAAGGTTATGTGGCTCAGTTGATATCCCAATCCCTCTACTAGTCATAGGAGATGGCCAGTTCAGGCTAAGTATCCACTATTGTTAGGAGTCTTAGCTGGGGTCATCCTTGTAAATTACTGGGAATTTCCCTTGCACCAGGTTTCTACTTGACCCAGAAATGCCCTCCTTCTCCAGTTGGTTTCTCTTGAGATCTTGTTAAAATATTGTTATCAGTTACTTTGCCATGACAAAACATCTGACTTAAAGTAACTTAAAGATGGAAGGGTTCCTATGGAGGGATACTTTCTCAGCCTAGATATGGGGGAGGGCCTCAGTCCTGCCCCAAATGATGTGACAGACTTTGATCCCCCATGGGAGGCCTCACTCTCTCTGAGGAGTGGTTAGGGGGTGGGATGGGAAGATGGTGGGGGGAGTAGAGGGATGGGTGGGAGATGGAACTGGTATTGGTATGTAAAATAAGATTGTTTTTAATTTAAATAAAAATTAATTTAAAAAGATTGGAAGGGTTTATTTCAGCTTAGGATTTGAGGGTATAGTCCATCATAGTGGAAAGGTATGGCAGCAGGAACATGAGGGAGCTGGTCATTTGTGTCCACAATCAGGAAACAGAGGTAAATGCTAGTGCTTAGCTTGGTTTCTTCTCTCTTCCTTTTTATTCAATCTGGGACCCCAGCCCAATGGAATGATGCCACCCACCTTCAGGGTAGGTCTTCCCTCCAGAGGCATGTCTCCTAGGCAATTCTAAATCCAGTTAAGCTAACCATGAAGATGACAGACACCTCATAAATTTAACCCATTTGGCTAGAATTAGCCCTTTGAAAACTTACTAACTTAATAACTAGACCACCAGAACCAGAGGCTGGTTAGCCCCAAAATTTGAGTTTGTTTTGTAACTTCTTTATATATTATTCCCACTTATATTTTATGTAACTATAGGAGATATCAAGTCTCTCTTCCAAAGTAAGATTGTACAAGCTACCAATTGATGAAATTGTTTCTTGCTTTGGTATCACTATTAACGCTAGCACAGTTGCATACTATACTTTTCAAATGTTTTTTTTTTTCTAGACAGGGTTTCTCTGTGAAACAGACCTGGCTATCCTGGAATTCACTCTGTAGACCAGGATGGCCTCGAACTCAGAGACCTGCCTGCCTCTGCCTCCTGAGTGCTGGGATTAAAGATGTGCCCCACCACTGCCTGGCAGTTTTCAAATATTTTTCTAATCCAGGCACATCTTCTCAGATGTAAACTCTAGTTAATCAATCAATCAATTTTTAAATGTAAAAGATATAAATTTATGAATAAATTGAAATGTCATAGACTACATGGCTATAGATGAATATTACAATAATTAACATGTGTAATTTTGTAGTCCTTGATTATAGGATGGAATTATTGATTCTTAATTGAATTTAAAGGCAAGAAAAACTCCTTTTGGTTTGAGCCATTATTAAACTATCTTTTCTTAACTATATACTTACTAGTTGATGCTTTTTTTGAACCAAAATCCAGAATTTTCTGTATATCCTTAATACAACTTTTATTATATAAATTTTCGCTCCATGGTACTGGCATGTATAAGCATATGTCAATTGTATAATTAAACACCTTGATGTATTCCTCACAGTAGACAAGAAAATGATCAACTGAAACATTTTCCCTTCTGATAACTGCTTTTACTTAATAGAATTAACCTTTTAAAAATTTAAGTACGGAGGATGTGCAATCCTTAGCAAGTATAGCATAAAATGCTTGACTTACAAATGACCTCTGTGAGATAAGTGAAAAGTTATAGGATATTAGGTGATTAATTATTTTAAGAAAAGATAAAAATCAAGTAACAGAATTTTTCATGATGATGTACTCTATAGCCCAAACTTCTGGAGACTAGGCAGAAAGATTACTGTGAATTTGAGGCCAACCTTGGATGTGTTATGAATCCATCTCAAAAGACCTAAAGAAGAAAAATAAATCAAGTAACAATCTATAAGACATTTGCAATTTAAGTTGCAACAACAAAAAAATTTATTTAGGGCAGAATGTGTGTCAGATTTTATTTTATTTTGTATATATGAATTAAGATGATAAGACTATCATTCAATTTTTCCAAATGTTCTCTTAAATTTTAAATTTACAAAGGACTACAGATGTAC